>NC_066554.1:8019191-8201691 GCF_024679095.1 Eriocheir sinensis
AGCTCCTTTACTTTCTCCTCCGTCTGTCTCTGTTCTCTCCTCTCCTACCACTCCTTTACTTTCTCCTCCATCAACCTCTGTTATCTCCTCTCCTCTCCTACATTATTTTATCTTTTCTTCCCTCTCCTTCTCCTCCTTAACCCTTTCTCTCCTCTCTTCTTTTATATTCCCTTGCCTTTTCTTCCCCCTGTGTCTACTCCCAGCACACCCTCTGTTCTCTCCATTTTCTTATCTTCTCCTCTCCTTATTCACCTCCGCTATCCTCTTCCATCCTTCACTCCCTTACCTCCTCCTTCCTTCGTTTCTCCTGTTTACTCATATCTCCTACACTTCACTACCTTCTAGCGTCATCTCCCTTCCCTCTACTTATATCCTTTACTTTCGTCAACCTTTTTCCTCCTTCCACTTCCCCTTCCTAACCACCTCTTTGTTTCCTTTCCTCCAAATCCTCCCTTCCCCTTTCATCTCTCTTCTTTTATTCTCTTTCCCTTCCTTCCATCTCCATTCTTTTTCCTCCCCTCTGTCCATTATCTCTTTCCTCTGTTCTCCTTCTTCCCTCTCTTCCTTTCTCTGTTCGTCATTCTTTCTCTCTCTCTCTCTCTCTCTCTCTCTCTCTCTCTCTCTCTCTCTCTCTCTCTCTCTCTCTCTCTCTCTCTCTCTCTCTCTCTCTCTCTCTCTCTCTCTCTCTTCGTTCATTCATCCATTTATCCTTTTTCCCGAACTGCCTCCAACTAAGTGCGATAAATTTTATGAGCAAACACACTGAAGAGGAAGTGGCGGTGGTGGCGGTGGTGGTCAGTTAAAGATTCTATTTACTCTTCTTTATTCTTTTTTCTTTACTTTTTTTTTTAAGTTCGCGTGTCAAAGTTCACTTCTCCCACACGTCAGGAGCGGAACACCAAATTGGACGCAGGTTTTTTTTTTGTTTTTTTTTTGCGTGTGTGTATTTGTATTGTTTATTTATTTTGTTCGTGTTTTTTCTCTGTTATTCCAATTTCTCGTGTTTGCTTTTTTTTTTTTCTTTTTTTTTTTTTACCTTCCCTTTCGCTGTACCTCTCCTACTCTATCAGGGGCGGGTTGATTGAGTGCTTGGCGTGTGTGTGTGTGTGTGTGTGTGCGTGTGTGTGTGAACGGTCCTTGTGCGGAAAAGTGTCTTGTGTAGTTATTGAATGGACGAAAGGAAAGAATAGGAAGAGAGAGAAAGAGAGAAAGAGGGAGAGAGGAAGAGAGAGAGGGAGGGAGAGACAGACGTACAATTAGAGACAGTCAGACAGGGAGGGAATAGGAAGAAATTGAGGGAGAGAGGAAGGGAGGAAAAGTAGAACAGAAAGAGAGAGATAGAGAGGGAGAGAAAAGGATAAACAGAAACAAAAACAGACAAAGACAATCATAGAAGGATAGAGAAGAAAGAAAACGAGGGAGATAAGGAGGGAGGAAGGAGAGAATGAGAGGAAGGTTACAGAAAGAGAGAGATAGAGAGGGAGAGAAAAGGATAAACAGAAACAAAAACAGACAAAGACAATCATAGAAGGATAGAGAAGAAAGAAAACGAGGGAGATAAGGAGGAAGGAGAGAGAGAATGAGAGGAAGGTTACAGAAAGAGAGAGATAGAGAGGGAGAGAAAGGGATAAACAGAAACAAAAACAGACAAAGACAATCATAGAAGGATAGAGAAGAAAGAAAACGAGGGAGATAAGGAGGAAGGAAGGAGAGAATGAGAGAAAGGTTACACAGACTCAGAAAGCAAATGAGTGAAGAAAGAAAGAAGGAGAAAAGAGATAAGAGGAAGAGAGACGAGAGAAGATAAGACCAATCAGGCGGAGAAGCAAGAAGGAAAGGAGAGAATGAGAGTTTACGAAGACTTAAAAGCAAAAGAGTAAAGAAGGAAAGAGAGAAAAGAGAGGTAGAAGAGAGAGTGAATCAAACTAACCAAGCAGAAAAGAAAAAAGGAAAAAAGAGGATGAGAAGAAGATAACAAAGACTCAGGATTTAAAAGAGTAAAGAAAGAAAAAAAAAGAGAAAGAAAGGAGAAGGGAAAAGGAGACGAGAGAAGATCAAACTAGCTGATAATCAAGAAGAGAGAATGAGACGGAATTTATAAAGATTCAGAGAGCAAATGAGTGAAGATAGAAAGAGGAAGGGAGAGGAGCGAAAATTAAACAGGTCGGAGAGAAGAGGAGAAGAGAGAATGAGAGGAAGCGTACAGAGACTCAGAAATCAAAGGAGTGATGAAAAAAAGAGAGAAGAGGAAGGGAGGAAATCAAAAGAATGAAGAAAGAAAGAAAAAGAGGAGGAAGGGAGAGGAGAGAAGAGAAGAGGAAGGGAGGAAAGCAAAAGAGTGAAGAAAAGAAAGAATGAATGAAGATAAAGGGAAGAAAGAAAGAAGAAGAGAAGAGGGAAGAAGGGAGAGAAGAGAAGATCTAACTAAAAGACAAGCAAAGAGGAATGAAAGGAGAGAATGAGAGGAGATTTACAAAGACTCAGAAAGCAAAAGAGTGAAGAGAAAAAAGAAAGAGTGAATGAAGATAAAGGGAAGAAAGAAAGAAAAAAGAAGAGGGAAGAAGAGAGAGAAGAGAAGATCGAACAAAAAAAGACAAGCAAAGAGGAATGAAAGGAGAGAACGAGAGGAGATTTGCAGACTCAGAAAGCAAAAGAGTGAAGAGAAAAAAGAAAGAGTGAATGAAGATAAAGGGAAGAAAGAAAGAAAAAAGAAGAGGGAAGAAGAGAGAGAAGAGAAGATCGAACTAAAAGCCAAGCAAAGAGGAATGAAAGGAGAAGACGAGAGGAGATTTACAGACTCAGAAAGCAAAAGAGTGAAGAGAAAAAAGAAAGAGTGAATGAAGATAAAAGGAAGAAAGAAGAAGGGAGAGGAGAGAAGATCGAACAAAAGCCAAGCAAAGAGGAATGAAAGGAGAGAACGAGAGGAGATTTACAGACTCAGAAAGCAAGAGTGAAGAGAAAAAAGAAAGAGTGAATGAAGATAAAGGGAAGAAAGAAAGAAGAAGGGAGAGGAGAGAAGATCGAACTAAAAGCCAAGCAAAGAGGAATGAAAGGAGAGAACGAGAGGAGATTTACAGACTCAGAAAGCAAAAGAGTGAAGAGAAAAAAAGAGAGAATGAATGAAGATAAAGATAGACGAGAGTAAATCAAACTAACTCCGCACAAAGGCAGTTAAAAGAAGAGCATCATCATCATCTCCCATCCGCTGAATCATTTTTTATTCCTTCCTCTTTATTACCCTTTTTTTGGGGGGTGGGGGGGCGGGGCCTGACGAGAGGAAAAGTTTTAAAAATTACTCTGGACTGGGAAATTATAGCCCCGGTGAATTATGCATGAACAAATAAGAAATTCATTAGATCAAGTGAATTCATGAATTTTCGAGTCACTCATTACGGCAGACAATGAACAATGTATACGGTGCTCGAACGCTCTGCTTCAACCCCCCCCCCCCACCCCACGCACCTCCACACTACCCCCCCCCCCCCACCACCACCACCACCACTATCACCAACACCACCTGCACCACCACCACCACTACCCCCTACACTATCACCAACACCACCTGCATCACCACCACTACCCCCTACACTATCACCAACACCACTACCCCCTACACTATCACCAACACCACTACCCCCTACACTATTACCAACACCACTACCCCCTACACTATTACCAACACCACTACCCCCTACACTATCACCACCACCACTACCCCCTACACTATCACCAACACCACTTGCACCACCACCACCACTCCCCCCTACAGTATCACCAACACCACTTCCACCTCCACCACCACTACCCCCTACACTATCACCAACACCACTTCCACCTCCACCACCACTACCCCCTACACTATCACCAACACCACCACCACCACCACCTCCGTGTAACAACGAGCCGCCTTTTACTTATTTAGTCGTTCATTTATCATCCATGGCGCGCGCTCCGGCGAAAAGAAGAAACACGAGTATTACCGCCAGCAAGTACAACACTGCTGCTCCCTTGCCTTCCCTTCTTCCCTTGCCTTCCCTTCTTCTATTGCCTTCCCTTCTCTTCTTTTTCCTTCTCTTCCTTTCCCCTCCCTTCCCTAACCTTGCTTTCCCACCCCCTACCCCTCCCCTCGCCTCCCTTATATTTCCCCCTTCTTGCTTTCCCTTCCCTTCCCTTTCTTCCCCTTTCCCTTCTTTGCTCTTTCCTCCTCTTATCTTCCATTTCATCCCTTTCCCTCTTTTCTCTTACCTTTCCTTCTCTTACCATTTCACTATTCCTTTGTCTCTTTCTGTTTCCCCCATACTTTTTCCTTTCCCTTCCCTCACATTCTCTCCTCCTCCTCCCTCCCTCCCTCCCTTCCTCCCTTCCTTCCTACCTTCCCCCCCCACTCCCAATCCATTCCTCACTTTCCTACCCTTCCGTCAAGCTTAATAATGGCATTGACTCGCGTGCCGGTCCGTCTTTGTACACTCGCAGCTCTGTTTTTTTGGTGTGTGTGTGTGTGTGTGTGTGTGTGTGTGTGTGTGTGTGTGTGTGTGTGTGTGTGTGTGTGTGTGTGTGTGTGTGTGTGTGTGTGTGTATTGGCAAACGTACACACGGGTAAATATATCGACAGGAAGATATAAATAGTGCCACAAATACAAAGAAAATCCATAAAAAACGTAAAATATAATTGGTAAACTTCAGTAACAAAGACGCATAAAGTTAAATCGATGCATAGTGGATGGATGAAGGGAGTTTACTAGTGGAACAGAGGATATTAAACTGAAGAATGTGTAGAAATAATAATAATAAAAAACGAAACCCCAAAGACGCAAATGAAATCCGTAAACAACGTAGCAAGTTAATGAATGACTTAGGTAACAAAGACACACATGAGATGATAAAATAGTCTGTAGAATGTGTAGAAAATAGGTGAAGAGTCCCATAGATGCAAAAAAAGGTAAAAAATTAATAACAAACACAGGTAACAAAAAAATATAAAGTTAAATCAATGAACTTGGCGAATGGATAAAAAGAGAATACCAGTAAAACAGACGATAAATTAAGCTGTAAAATATGTGAAAAAAAATCATGAAAAGTGCCATAGATGCAAAAGAGGTCAATAAAGGGGTAAAATAACAATGACAAACTTAGGTTACAAAAGCAAACATATAGCGTAATCACTCTATAGGGAATGAAAAAAAAAGAACAAATTAGTAGAACAGACGATATGTTAAGCAGTAGCATGCGAAGGAGAAAATAGCGTGAGTGTTACCGAAGCAAAGGAAATCGATAAATAAGGTAGATAATTCATGAAAGACTGACGAAGACAAATACAGCGAAATCAATGAATAGGGAATGGACTTAGAAGGTATACTGGCAGAAAAGAGACTAGATTAAGCTGTAGAAAATGTAGGAAAGAAACGAGCGCCACAGATGTAAAGGAAATCAATAAAAATAACTTAGAAGATTAATGAAACACTTACGTAACGGAGACAAATACAGCGAAATCAATGAACAGAGAATGGACGAAAAAGAGAATACTAGCAGAAAAGAGAATAAATTAAGCGGTAGAACTTGTAGGAAAAAAACGAGGGCCACAGATGCAAAGGAAATCAATGAAAATAACTTAGAAGATTAATGAAACACTTACGTAACGGAGACAAATATAGCGAAATCAATGAACAGAGAATGGACGAAAAAAAGAATACTAGCAGAAAAGAGAATAAATTAAGCGGTAGAACTTGTAGGAAAAAAGGGAGCGCCACAGATACGAAGGAAATCAATGAAAATAACATAGAAGATTAACGAAGCACTTACATAACGAAGACAAATATAGCGAAATCAATGAACAGGGAATAGATGAAAGGAGTAAACTTGCAAAAAAAACAATAAATTAAGTTACAAAATAGGAAAAATGTTTAAGCCTACAAAATGAAACAGGTTGACAAACATACAAATTATTTTATTCTCTCTTCCTAATAACAATGAATAGACAGTCCATTGTAGATAGAGATAGATGAACGGGTATTGACTGACACAGGCTAATTGATGGAGGGATGGGGAGGTAAATAGGGCAATATATGGGAAGGGTAATGACATGGCACGTGAATAGGGAATAAGATAGATGAATGGGGAGGGAAGAGACGTAGGCACAATGACATTAAATGGATGGATATATATAGATAGGAAGATAGAAGATAGATTGATAGATGTAGACTGATAATAGACAGATGGATAGATAGGTAGATTTTTTTTTTTTTTTTCAACAAAGGAGACAGCTCAATGGCACAAAAAAAGGAAACAATAATACATAGATAGATACATAAATAGATAATCTTTGAAAGCAATAAACCGAAATTATATAGACGTTAGGAATATAGTGGAAGATGTATGATTGATCGATAGATAGAAAGACAGATAAACAGATAGATAGATAGATAGAGTAGTACAGTCGTCGCTCCAATATCCGTTTGATGTCATTTCGTGATATCGTGATTCCGGCAAATTATCTGTTCAAACTTTAGCTCATCCTCTTTTCCTTTTCCTTTTTATTTCAACATCATCCTCATCCTCAACATCCCGCGCCGTGGTTGGTGACTTTTTGAATCATGCTTTTAGCGAACATAGTTAGGTTTTTTTTATTATTGCTGGACGTTTTGCCGCTAATCCCTTTTTTTGTTTGCCGAAGTAGTGTGGGATTTCGAGTTCATTTTTTCTTTTCTCCCTTTCTCTCTCCTCGCTCTTTCTCGGAACAAGCCGGCGAGCGGCGTAAATGTTGCACCAAACTTAATAAATCACGAGAACTCCGGAAATTATTTTTTTGAGCCGGCGGGAAGCTGGGCACTCATTTTTGTTCCGCTCTTTCTCTCTCTCTCTGTATCAGTCTCTATCTATCCATCTAACTATCTCCCTCACAACCTTTTCTGTATCAATCTAGCAATCTCTTTCTATATATCTACCTATGTCTCATAAGCCCCTTTCTATCTATCAGTATCTATCAATGCATCTATATAACTCTCTCTCTCTCAACTCTGTCCATCTCTGTCAATCGCTGTATATCTATCTATCTATTGATCTATATATCTCTATATACATATGTATGTCTCACATAACCCATCCTCTTTTTTTTTTTACGTTTTGCCTATGGCGCCGGGAAGCTTTCTTGGTGGGGCCTGGTTGCCGGCCCTAGCCCATTATGGCGCAGGCAAGTGTTTATAGCAGCGCTATCTTGCTTAGCTCATGCTGCCCTCCGGAGCTCATCTTTGATTCTCTTTTAAAGAGAATCTAGTGTCTGGGTTCAAAGGTGTTCATCAGGTCAGCATGTGGGTAGTAATTGGCCACTCGGTGATGACGAAAAACTTCCCTGCTTGTTTGTAGCGGCGGGCGGGACACGAATCTTCGTCCTCCTGGACTCCTCACCCGCACACCACCGCCTTCGGACGTTATTATAGGGACAATTGACTATTTAATGGATTGCCAAATATATCCCATTTACTTGTTATGACCACTTGCGAAAGTACATAGGGAAAGGTCATTTTAGAGAAAACTGAATAGAATAGAGAGAAATAATGTGTTTTAAAAAGTGTGAGGATATCATCTCCTATCCAAACATGACTATTCAGCGGGTGAGCGGACTGACTGGTTTTGATGAATAGACAAACAGACTCGCCTGCAAAATATTCTTAAACGGGTAAAGAGATGTACGTTTTCATTGCTTTATGTATATTCACAAGTACATACATGAATCTATATACGTACAAACATTTATATATTCATTCGTAATACATACATACATACACACATTCATACATACATACATACACACAGCGAGACGTAAAGGAATATACAGTCGGTCGGGTATTTCGGGCTGTGTCGTCATCGCTTGCTGGTCATTATAAAAAACAAACTATTCAGGTCCCATCTCCCTTACTCTCCTCCTCCATTTCTTTCCTCCACCCTCTCGTAAGCTTTTTTTTCCTCCCCCTTCCCTCCTTCCACCCTCCACCTTCCCTTCTCCTTTCCTCCACCCACCCTCATTCCCGTCCCCTCCACCCCCTCCTCCTTCCCCATCCTCCCTCCCACCCTCTCATGATCCCTTTTTTTCCTTCCCCCTCCCTTCTTCCACCTTCCCTTCTCCTTTCCTCCATCCACTCTCATTCCCGTTCCCTCCACCCTCTCCTCCTTCCCCATTCTCCCTCCCACCCTCTCATGATCCCTTTTTTTCCTCCCCTCCCCTTTGCCACCCACCATCCTCCCCTTTCCCTTTCCTCCTTCCACTCTGTACCTCCTCCCTTCATCCCTTCCCTGCCTCTTTCCCTCCCTCCCTCCCTCTCCCACTCCCTTCACGAAGTCCCAACCCCTTTTTGCCCTTCTCTCCCTCCAATCCCTCCACCCTTCACCCACCTTCCACCTGTCTTTGGACCTTCGAGTTATTTTAGGCCCCTCCACCCACCCACCCACCCACCCACTGACCCTTGATTGTTTGTTCCCTCTCTCATGCCCCGCCCTTTACCTCCCTTTTTAACTTTCCTTTCTTCTCTTAACGCTCTACCTTGTCCCTCTCTCTCACTCTCTCCACCTTCCACCTACCTCCCCCCCTTAGATCCCCCCACGTAGCGCCCCTTCCTTCCACCTCTCCCACCCACGACACCTCTTCCTCTCCCCCTACCCACCCTCCTTCCCCTCTAGAAATCTCATCCGCACGACCCCCTCTTTCCCCACCCTATCCCCCTTACTCTTCCCCTCTATGACTTATCCCCAATGTCCCCTTCTTTCCCCCAACCCTCTCCCTCCCATCTCTGCGACCCATCCTGTAACGACCCCCCTCTTTCCCTTTCCCCATCCCCCTCCTCTCCCTCTATAACCCCTCCCCACGTACCACCCCTTCCTTCCACCTGACCTAACCCACAACCCACTTTTTTCTTCCCCTCCAATCTCCCTCTCCCCTCTACGAATCTCCCTTTCCCCTCACTACCCCTCACTTTCTCCCACCAAACCCTCCCTCTCCCCCCTCATTCCCTGCCTCCTCCCCTCCTCCTTCCTCTTCCTTCTCCTCCCCTCCCCCAACAACGCCCCCCCTGGTTGCCCTGCTTGGTGAAACGAGTCGTCTGCCGGAGATATATTTAGCAGGCGGGTCGTAATTTCTTCCATTTGCCCATGCAGTGAAAAAAAGGGTTACCTAAACGCGTGCCGGGCTAATGCGTGTGTGTGTGTGTGTGTGTGTGTGTGTGTGTGTGTGTGTGTGTGTGTGTGTGTGTGTGTGTGTGTGTGTGTGTGTGTGTTACTATTATAAATTTGTTCTGTATTTAACCATTGAATTTTTTTTTTCTTCCTAAACTTTTTTTTTTTTTTTTATTCTCCCGCTTCCCAGCTTGATTTATTTTGCGGTGCTTCTCGTGTGAGTGTGTGTGTGTGTGTGTGTGTGTGTGTGTGTGTGTGTGTGTGTGTGTGTGTGTGTGTGTGTGTGTGTGTGTGAGCATTATTTACAGTCCTTGCCAACCAACCAGACCAGACGGCTTCTTCATGCACACACACACACACACACACACACACGCACACGCAAAAAGACCCACCCCCACCACACTCTCCCCCCCCCCCCCTCAACCTCCAACCCACTCTCCCTTTCTCTCTAAGCCCGTTTGTTTATTTTCCCTTCGTTCACGTATCACTAACACCTGGTTCTCGAGAGCAAATTTGGCAAAGTTCATTATACCTTCAGAAATTTAATATTCATATCCGCGGCGGAAAAGAACGGGAGGGGAAAAATGAGCCTCCACGTTCAGGCATTAATTCTAAAGGTTGGCGGGCGGCGGAGTGGCTCATGGAAAGGGGGGGGGGGGGGGGCGAAGGAGAGGAGGGGACGGGGGATGGTTGTGTGAGGGTGCAGGTGAGGAGTGGGGGTGGGGGGGTACGGGGGCTGCTGTTGGTGTGTATTTTGGGGTGGATTTGTTTTTATTTATGTTTGTGTGTGTGGATGTGTGATTTTTTGTGTGTGTGTGTGTAGATGAGTTGTTGTTTTTGTGTGTGTAGAAGTTTTTGTGTGTGTGTGTGTCCTTGGATTTGTGTTTTCTTGTGTGCGTGGATGTGTGTGTGTGTGTGTGTGTGTGTGTGTGTGTGTGTGTGTGTGTGTGTGTGTGCTTGCATGTGGATGTGTGGATGTGTGTTTTGTGTGTGCATATACGTGAGAGATAGAGATAAACAGACAGAAACAGACTGGTAGATAAATAGAGATAGATAGATTAATCGACACAGAGAGGCTGAAAGACAGACAGACAAAAACAAAAGACAAGCAGGCGTACAAATAGAGATAAACTGACAGAGACAAGGGAACAGACACAGACAGACAGACAAGCAGAGACAGAAAGATATACAGACATACAGACACATAAACAGACATAACAGCGAAGAGATAAACAATAAACAATCAGAGAGAGAGAGAGAGAGAGAGAGAGAGAGATTCAGGAAGCCCACCAGGCCCTGTATTTTGGCATGGGAATGTTTTATTATTCAGGTTTGTATTAAATATTTGTTAATTTGTGTTTTTTTTTCTTCTTTTTTTTCTACTGACGGCGGGGAAAGGTTTTAAGTTTTCTGCAGGCGCTCAGGTTCGCGAGTGCGTGTGTGTGTGTGTGTGTGTGTGTGTGTGTGTGTGTGTGTGTGTGTGTGTGTTATTCTGTTTTTGTTTTGTTTTTTCAGCTTGAGGAAAGGTGATACGCTATTCGTGTTTGTAACATTCATATATTTTTTTTTCTCTCTCCCTCTTTCTATCTTTTTTTTTTCGCTCTGCATAAGTCATCGCGGTATTTCGCTGTTGTTCTTTTCCTTTGTTTCAGTTGTTGCCTAATTTTTTTAACTTCCGCATTTGGGGAAACGAATTCATCTTTTTTTTTTACTGCTTGTGTTGCTGTTGCTTTTTTTTCCCGTCATTTTTTTTAATCTTTAGTAGAATACATTTTAATCTCTTGCTGCTGCTGGTGGCGATATTTTTCCTGCCATTGTTTGTTTATAGTATTTCTTTCGTTTACCTTCGCTTCTTCGTTTTCCTTCTTAACTTTTCTTTTATCCTCCAGTTTCCCCCCGAGATTTTTTTGCGGTGTTTAGTAACTCAAAAATCAACAGGGCGGAGGAGCTGGCTCGGAGGGGAGGAGCAAGAATGAACGGTTTGAGGTAGTACATAGGCAGAGGCGGTCAGGGTGAGGGGGTATTGGGGTGAGGATGGAGTGGGGGTGAGGGTGGAAAAGGGTGAGGGTGGGAAGAGGTGAGGGTGAAACTGGGTGAGAGGGTGAATAAGGTTAGAGTGGAAAGTGATGAGGGTGGAACTGGATGAGGATGGAATACTTGAGGGTGGAAGGAGTGATTGTCAGGGTGTAGGGTGTAAGGATGAACAGAGTAAAGGGTGCAACGGTGTGAGGAAGAGGGTGGCTGGCGTGAGAGGAGGATGGGGCAGGTTCAAACATTGTGAGACAGTTGGTAGGTAAAACAGAACTGAGTGGAGTTGAGTGTGGCAGTAAGCGATCAGGCATGACGGAACGAAGCAGGCCGGACGGTGAAACAGGACAAAATAGGACCGGCGGGGTAGGTCAGAGCAGGGTCAGACAGGACAAGACGAAGCAGGGCAGGTTAGGCCAGGGCGGGTTCAGACAGGACGAGGCGAAACAGACTGGCCGGAACAGGAATGAAAAAAACAAAACAAAAAACATAACATGGTAGGCCAGGGCGGAGAGAGGCTGAAAAGTTGAGGCAGGACAGGACTAGGCAAGGTAAGGTAATGCAGGTTAAGTAAGGCAGGGTGAAGCTTTGCAGGCCAGATGGAAGGAGGGAAGGGACGAGGTAGAACAGGAAAAAAAAAGGAGGGGGTAGGATGTAGTGGGGCTAAGTTTAGTGTGGCTGGAGTAGACGGAACGGGGCGGGGCGGGGCGAGGCGGGGTAGAACGCAGTGTGGCTTGTGGATTGAATAAGACGTGGCTGTGTTGAAGGTGGGGCAGGGCGGGGCGGAGCAGGACGTGGTGAGCCTGGGTGAAGTGTGGCTAGACTGGACAAAACGGGGCAAGTGGAAGGCGGGGCGGGGCACGACGTGTTGGAGCTGGTGGACTGGATAAGGCAGGCGAGGGGTCGGGACGCGATGGGACTAAGTGGAGAAGTTTTACTGGACAGGACAAAATGGGGTAAGGTAGGAGACGGGGCTGGGCAGGACGGAGCAAGGTGAAGAGCAGGGCAAGAGGAAGCGAAGTGGCGAGGAACAAGGTCGTGTGAAGCAAGTTACCCCGCCTTGATCTTTCCTCTTTAAGGCAAACTTGATTACTGTTATTCTTTACGCCTCTAAAAGAACAAGGATTGCCGAGAAATAGACCCTCATCCTTCCTTCCCTCCCTTCCCTCCCTCCTTCCCTAGACCCTCATCCTTCCTTCCCTCCCTCCCTCCTTCCCTAGACCCTCATCCTTCCTTCCCTCCCTTCCTCACTCCCTCCTTCCCTCCCTCCCTAGACCCTCATCCCTCCTTCACTCCCTTCCTTCCCTCCCTCCCTCCTTCCCTAGACCCTCATCCTTCCTTCCCTCCCTTCCTCACTCCCTCGCTCCCTCCCTTGTTCATGCCCGTGAGGTGAGGCAAGGAACAGAGCGAGTGAGGGAGGGAGTGAGGGAGTGTTGCTTATGAACCGTCACTCACTAAAGGAATTAATGAACGTGTGAAAATCAATTAGTCTCTGAAAGTAAATGAATGCTTGGAAATGGTCTCCCTTTCCTTTGCCTTCCCTTCCTCTCCCTTCCCTTCATTTGTATAACTGAGGTGAGGCGGATGAGAAAGGTGAGGAATAAATGTTTACGAACTTTCACTCACTAAAGGAATCAGTAAATAGTTTTAATTTTATCGTTTTACATTAGTGAGTTTATTAGTTTTTTTTTCTCTTTAGTATAATTTATTTTGCTCAGTTTTATTTTATCGTTTTATATAAGTGAGTTTATCAGTTTTTTTTTCTCTTTAGTATAATTTATTTTTCTCTCCTACTGCTCCTTGCTATTAGTAGTGTATATTTGTGCATTAGGGCGGCAGGACAGGACTGGGACGGTTAAACAGTGCAGGTTAAGGCAAGTCCTGATGTGAGTTACAGGTTACAGGTTTTGAAATTTGTTGGCGAGAGAGAATTGCTAGTCAGTACCTACTCATTAAAAGAATCAATGAACAAGTTTTTTTTTTCTTTCTTTATGAGGTGAAATGGAGCAGGTAACTCTGGAGACAAGGCAGAGAGGAATGCTTACAACTTCTTATTTCTTTTAGTATTCCAGTTAAGGTTAAGGCAAGTCTCGGTTACAGGTTACAGGGTTTGAAGTATGTTGGCGAGAGAGAATTGCTACTCATTAGAAGAACCAATGAACAGTTCTTTCCTTTCTTTATGAGGTGAGATGAAGCAGGTAACTCTGGAGGCAAGGCAGAGAGGAATTTTCATATATTTGCTGTACGATAATTCACAGTTGTTTTTTTACGCTTTGGTGGTTCATTTTTTTACCATACCCTTCCCTCTTTGTCATCGTTCTGAGCGCTTACAACTTTTTTTCTCTTAGTATTCCAGTTCGTTAAGATGAGGTGAAGTCAAGAGAGGGAGAGCAATAGGAGAAAAATAAAACGTTGGCTGTACGGTTTGAGAGAGAAAGAGTCGTATTATGAGACATCTCGCCGCCCAAGAACACATATTTGACAAGGCTTTCGTAGGAGTTTTGGGCATTTCCAGGGGTAGTTTTATGACCCTGGTGGTAGTTTGACCCTTCTTCTGTACCGTGAACCTAAAGAAACACTCATTAGAACCCAACTGATCCCCTCTTAGAGCTTTAGAAATAGCTGATGTGAGAACCGAATGTGTCTTATAATACCTGCCAGAGACGCTGAGGCAGGAGGTAAGGCTGGCTGAGTAAGGCTGAATGAGTAAGACTGAATGAGTAAGACTGATGAGTAAGATATAAGGACATGTGTGGGATACTTACAACTTTCACTCACTTCATAATTCACTGAACGCTCTCATTTTCTTTTCATACCTGTGATGTGAAGCAGGTTTAGGCAGCGAGTGAGTGAAGGATGCTTGCCAACACCCACTTACCAAAGGAGTCATTGAACACGGCTATTTTACCTTGTCATGGCTGTGGAGTGAAGTGTGGCAAGTGGGAGGAGACAAGGTTAACAGGTGAATAAATGAGTGAGCGAGCAAACCTACCCACGCTAAAAAGATCAATAAAAACCGCTAATTACTTTCTCTTTTAATACCTGTAAAATGATATAATACAGGTGAGAGGGAAGGCAAGTTTAGCGGGTGAATTAAGTGAATGAGTGATGTTTACGAGTGAATCTTTCCCCGCCAAACTAATGAATACAATCATACCAGTTGCTTCCTCTCGTCATACTTGCGAACTGAGGGGACACAAGTGAGAGAAGGCAAGTTAAGCAGGTGTATGAGTGAGTGAATGAGAGATACCTACAGGCGAATCTTCACCTGCGAAAGAAATCTATAAAACCCCGCCAGTTACTCTCCCTCTCGTCATACCAGTGAGGTGAGATGTGAGGCGACAGGTGAGGTAGTGAGACAGGTGAAAGGTGTGGTGAAGCAAGGTAGGTTAGTGATTTAAAGCCAGCCTCCGCCCACTGAAGACATCAATGAACTCTGTGATTATTTTTGCGCCACGACGACACACACACACACACACACACACACACACACACACACACACACACACACACACACACACGAGAGCAAAAAAAAAGTCGCATATAATCCTCGTTCACTAAATTACGAGCTCCACTTTTTTCTTTCATTTTTATCAAAGCGTCGTGTTTTCTGTCACTCGAGATCAAAGAGACGAGGAGGAGGAGGAGGAGGAGGAGGAAGAGGAAGAGGAAGAGGAAGAGGAAGAAGAGGAGGAGGCATCAGCTTACGTGTGTTCTCAGGTGTACATCACTGGAGACTCACCTAGCGGATTAAAGACCTCAATTAGCGCGAGTCTTACCTGTGGTTCTTGCGTGTGTGTTCCTGAGCCTGATGGATGAAAGAGCGAGAAGAGATGAGTGTGAGAGCTTGAGGAAGATAAGCTGGTGAAGGAGATGAGGATGAAGATGATAAGAAATAGAAAACGATAAGAGGGCAGGAGAAAGGAAGAAATCTGGGAAGGAAGAAATTAGAAAAAAAAGATGATAGGTGAGAGAGAGCGTGAAGAAGATAAGCTTGTGAAGGAGACGTAGTGGGTAGAGGGGATGAGAAAAAAAGATGATAGGAATAGAAAACGATAGGAGAGCAGGAGAAAGGAAGGAAGAAAGGAGAAAAAGAGGATGATAGGTGAGAGAGAGCGTGAAGAAGATAAGCTTGTGAAGGAGACGTAGTGGGTAGAGGGGATGAGAAAAAAAGATGATAGGAATAGAAAACGATAGGAGAGCAGGAGAAAGGAAGGAAGAAAGGAGAAAAAGAGGATGATAGGTGAGAGAGAGCGTGAAGAAGATAAGCTTGTGAAGGAGACGTAGTGGGTAGAGGGGATGAGAAAAAAAGATGATAGGAATAGAAAACGATGAGTGTGAGGGCAGGAGAAAAGAAGGAAAGGGGAAGGAAAAAAAAGAAGAAAAAGGTGATAGGTCAGAGCATAAGGAGGATTAGCTGGGGAAAAGGGAGAGGAGGAGAGGGGATGAGAAAAAAAGATGATTAGAAATAGAAAACGATGGCTGTGAGGGCAAGAAAAAGTGAAGAAAGGCGAGGGAGAAGAGAGAGTGATACGTGAGGGGGGAAAAGATGACTGTAACAAGGAAAAAAAGAGCAGAAGAATGATAAGTTGAGAGGAAGAGACAGGGGATGAAAATGAAGATGATAGGAAATAGAAAACAAAGACAATGGGAGCAGGAGAAAGAAAGGAAGGAAGCTGGGCGAGGAAAGGAAGGAGAAAAAGAGAGTGATAAGAGTGAAGGAAAATATAGCAGTAAGTGGAGAGAAAGAGTAAGAGTAATTGGAGAAAGAGGGAAAGCTAGCTGTACGGGTAGGGGCCTAGGAGTATATGGTGGTATTAGTGTGGTATAAGAGGAAGGGTAGGATAGGGAAGGTGCTGGGTATAAGGTGGTGTTTGTGTGCGATAAGAAGCAAGGTAGGATAAGGAAAGGATAAGGGAGGGATAAGGAGATGTGTTAGGCATATGGTGGTATTAGTGTGGTATTAGAGGAAGGGTAGGATAGGGAAGGTGCTGGGTATAAGGTGGTATTTGTGTGGGATAAGAGGCAAGGTAGGATAAGGAATGGATAAGGGAGGGATGAGGAGATGAGATGTGCCGGGTATTGGGTGTTAAGTGTGTGTGTGATCAAGACGCAGCATCCACCCAGCACCAGCAGCATCAGGGAGCGGCTCGTGGGCGTGAGGACAGCCACTCCACCACGCCTACACACGCGCCTCCCCCTGACACTCGATCCTTGCCGCTCCTTAACCAACCTTAGTAATCTGACGCTAGTGTGTGTGTTCGTGTGTGTGTGTGTGTGTGTGTGTGTGTGTGTTCGTGTGTGTGTGTGTTTGTAGCATCACACGTTAATTAGTTTTTGTTTGAGTGTTGTTCCTGATCCGGCGCTCCGTCTGAGATTAGTCCTCGCGAGCCGCGCCGCGTAATGAATCATGGCGAAGATCTTGATGTTCTTTGTCGGCAGCGTGGCGGCGGCTCCTCGTCCTCCGGTGGTCCGTGGCGCCGGGGAGGGAGGGAAATGTAGAACGCGTAAAGGAAGGGGACGAAAGACAAGAAGTAGAAGCAACAGGATGAGGAGCAGGACGCGAGAAGGTGACGATGGGACGAGGAGAAAGAGTGCCTTGATAAACGGATGAGTGAGGGGGAGGGGGGGGACCGGTACTGCTCATCCTGTGTCGAGGGACGCGGCCAGCACATGCATGATGAAACACCCCACGAGGCAACGCGGGGACCCTCGTCGCTGGCCGCTTACACTCAGCTTACGTGGGCATGTAGGTCCAGGGAGGTAGTCCATGGGAAGATATTGTTATAGCTCAGCTCGTCAGTATATATATATATATATATATATATATATATATATATATATATATATATATATATATATATATATATATATATATATATATATATATGAATAATATAGTACGAGTAAGAGTAAGTGGCTTGGTGACGGTAAGCCGCTTGCATAAAGGCTCCGTGAAGTTTATGGTGCCGAGATCTGCGTCCCTCAGTAATACGCGCGCTAAGCCGCGGTTACTTGGGAGGGTTTTACACAAGTTGGTCTTTGCTCCGCGGGGCTCACGCCGCGAGGTAATAGGCGGGAGGTGCGCGGCGGCTTGACAAACTTGTCGTGTTGTTTGAGTGCGGCAGCGGCCGAGGCGCGGGGGATGAGTGGCATTATCCGCCGGATGATGCTTCGTCTCCTTCAAGGAGGCGTGTCTTATCCCCTGATACGTGTCTGGGGGGGTGAGCGACCACGCGGGGTGTTGTTGAGGACAGGGGGAAGGAACTCCTTAGCTGTGCTATATATACAGTGTGTGTGTGTGTGTGTGTGTGTGTGTGTGTGTGTGTGTGTGTGTGTGTGTGTGTGTGTGTGTGTGTGTGTGTGTGTGTGTGTGTGTGTGTGTGTGTGTGTGTGTGTGTGTGTGTGTGTGTGTGTGTGTGTGTGTGTGTGTGTGTGTGTGTGTGTGTGTGTGTGTGTGTGTGTGTGTGTGTGTGTGTGTGTGTGTGTGTGTGTGTGTGTGTGTGTGTGTGTGTGTGTGTGTGTGTGTGTACGTGTACTCTTAAAAACAGATCAATCAATTTATTCAGAAGTAAAAGAAGGCAGGCACAGACTAACAGACATACATGCAGACAGACAGACGGAAGCAGACAGGAGTGGCAGCAGCAGCAGCAGCAGGTCATCCTGCACGCCCTGCCGCCGCCGCCCAGCCGCCGCGGCGTCAACAATGCGGCGGGTCTTGTCGTGACGAATTTATGAAGTCTGATGACCCGCAAGTTTGATCATCAATCTGCATCGGCGACGACCGGGTCTGCCTGCCTTCTTAACCCCCCCCTGCATGATCTATCCCCACCCTCCCTCCGTCCCTCCCCCTCTTCGTCTCCCCTTCCTTCCTTCAGGACCCGCATCTTCTTCCGTGGCTCACCCTCCCCTGCTCCACGCCTCCGCTTCTTCTCCTTTATTCTCCATCGTCCTTCACGTCTCCTTTCATTGCTCATCTTTCCTCCCACCCTCTCTCATCCTTTCTGCCTTCCTTCCTTTACTCACTCGTTTCCTTCCTCTCTTTCTCCTCTCTTTGATTCTTCCTTCTATTCTTCCCTTCCTTCCCCTCCTTCCCTCCGTTTACCCTCCCTCTAATGATCTAATCCTTCTTACACCCTTCCCTCTCCCCTTCCTCCCTTTCTTTCTCTTATCCTTCCTTCTCTACCCTTTCTTCCCTTCCGTCAGTGATACCAGACTACAAAAAAGCAAATTTCAACCTAGCCCGTGAGCTGCTTCCCTCTGCGACCTGGGACCAACTTCACCTAACCGACAATACAATCGACAACGTGTGGAACAACTTCAAAGATAAGCTTTTGGGAGTAGAAAAGGCTACAGTGCCGACGAAACCCAGGCGAGTAAATGGTGCCGTAGATCCACCGTGGATGACCAGAGAAATAAAAAGGGCGGTAAACTTAAAAAAAAGGAATTATAACCTAATGAAAGAGAATGACACGGCCGAAGCCCGTACTCAGTACCACAACAGCCTCAGAGCTTGTCGCACCCTTATTCGGAGTAGTAAACGCAACTACGAAAAACAAATAGCGCGTGACATCAAGACAAACTCAAAAAAATTCTTCACATACATCAGATCGAAAAAGAAAGTAAAATCCAATATTGGTCCCCTGACAGACGAGACTGGAGCTGCAACTCAGGACAGTAAACAGATGGCCAGAATCCTCAACAGTAACTTCGCATCCGTATTCACAGTCGAGAACATCGAAACCATGCCCGAGAACCCTGACCCGCCGAGGGGAATCACGCCCCTGAAAATTGACTCAATATGCGACCAAGAAGTGAAAGAGTATTTGGATAAACTCGACACGAACAAGTCAACAGGACCTGACGGTTTGTCCCCGCGGTTATTAAAAGAGCTTAAACAACAAATACTTCAGCCACTCACTAACATATTCAACCAGTCTGTTCAATTGAAAATGGTCCCGGAAGACTGGAAGATGGCGAACGTAACACCAATTTTCATAAAAGGAGACAAAAGCGTTGCATTAAACTACAGGCCCATAAGTTTGACATCAGTGGCAGGAAAAATACTCGAAAAGATTATTAGAGACAAACTTGTTAAGTTTCTAGAAGACAATAATGTAATCTCCGACACCCAGCATGGCTTCAGAAACAAGCGCTCCTGCCTAACGAATTTATTAGACTTCTTCCAAGGTATATATAAGAACTGGGATGCCCACATCCCCAGTGATGTTATATACCTGGACTTTCAGAAAGCCTTCGACAAGGTACCGCACGAGCGACTCCTCTAGAAACTGCACTCGGCGGGCATTGGAGCCAATCTGATCGCGTGGATAAGAGATTGGCTCACCGACAGAAAACAACGAGTACTACTCAACGGACAGCCTTCCGATTGGCTTCCAGTCACTAGTGGAGTGCCTCAAGGGTCAGTGCTGGGACCCATTCTCTTCATCATATATATCAACGACCTCGAATCAGGACTGAAATCCACAATATCGAAATTTGCTGATGACACTAAGGTGGGGGGAAAGGCCCTCACAAAGACCGACTGCGAAATCATTCAGAAAGACCTCAATCACATTATCGAATGGTCGGAAAAATGGCAAATGTCCTTTAATGTTGACAAATGCAAAGTCATGCACATTGGGTCCAGAAATAGTAACCACACATACATCATGAATGGGAGACCTCTGCAAGCGATGCAGGAGGAAAAGGATCTTGGAGTCACTATCAGCAGTGACCTGAAACACGCGAATCACTGTAAAAAGCATACAACAAAGCCAACACTATGCTCGGGTTCATAGCGAGGAACTTCGAGTGTAAAACGCCAGACGTGATGCTATCCTTGTATAATTCCATGGTAAGACCGCACCTCGAGTATGCAGTACAGTTCTGGTCTCCTAATTACAGAAAGGACATTGATTTACTGGAAAGGATTCAACGACGCGCCACGAAAATGATACCAACCTTAAGGGCTCAACCGTACGAGGAACGACTCAAGCGACTCAATCTCTTTACATTAGAGAAAAGACGCCTACGAGGAGATATGATTCAAGTCTTCAAGTATCTAAAAAATTCAATAACGTCGATTACTCCAATTTCTTTGAATTGCAAACCAACCTAAGAACTAGAAATAACGGTTTACCCATTCAGTCTAGTCGATGTAACACAGACATCGGAAGGAGTTTCTTTTCAAACCGAGTCATCCGTCACTGGAACAATCTTCCTTCAGAAGTAGTAAATGCGAATACTATCAACTCCTTCAAATATAGAATCGACCGTCACTTCGCTGCGTCGGGAGTAAACTGAATATTGAGTTGCTTTCATCTGCTCCTCAATATCGAGGCGCTTTCATCTGCTCCTCAATGTCGAGGTGCTTTCATCTGCTCCCCAGGCCCCAGGCTGTCGAGCAGATTAAATCACCAAAGCGGGCAACCTCGTAATGAGCCAATAGGCTTTCTGTTGCCTGCGTTTCCATGTTTCCATGTTTCCATGTTTCCCTGAGTTTCCCCTCCCTCCCATCTTCCCTATATCCATCCCTCTCTCCCTCTTTCCTTCCTTCTCTCCCCTCGTATCTTCTACCTTCTCATTCCTTCTTCTTCCTCTCCTTCCATCGCTCCTTTTTCCCCTTACATCTCTCCCTCTCTTCATATCTCTTCATCTCCTACCTTCCTCTCATTCCTTCCTCCTTCTCTCCTTTTCTTCCTCCCCTCCCTCCTCCCCATCAATCGTTCTGCTCTACCTCCCTCCCTCCTCTCCCTCCTTTCCTTCCATTCCTCCCCCTCCCTCGTAACATCCATTCTTCTTTCTCATTCCCTTCCTTCATTCCTTCCTCCTCCTTCTGTCCTTCCTTTCCTCCCCCTCCTTCACCACATCCATCTTTTTCCCTCTCACCCTCCCGCCCTTCCACTCTCAGTCCAACCCTCTCCCCCCTTGCTGGAATCCCAAAGGAGGCTGAAGTTTAGGATCTCCTCGTCTGCTTTCTGAGGTCATATTATCGCGTCCATCAGGTTCCTGTACGAAGGTCACGCAAACGAGAGACGAGAAAAGACCCAAGTAACGGAGCCTCTTGCAGTCTCGTTCTTATGTTCTCTTTATTCACCCTTACTATCCATCCTTACTTCCCTCCATTCCTTCCCTCCTCTTCCCTTCCATTCCTCCCTCTCCTCCGGTAAAACAACAAAAAACAACGGTAAAACAATTCAAGGGAAGCGATGCAGTACAGATATCGGCAGGGGTTATTTCTCGAACAGAGTTGTCCGCCACTGCAACAACCTTCCCGTATGTTTTTTCCGACTTTTCTTCACTTCCACCCACGTCCCTTTCTCTTCCTTCTGTATATGCACTCACTCAACTGTCCCCTCCCCTCCTCCTTTTCCTCCTCCTCCTCCTCTTGCCTTTGAATTCCTTTAGTAATACACCCAAATGATGAGGAATTGGAGAATATGAGTAAATAATATGAAGCGTGTTATAACAGAGGGACTTAAGCGGCTATCATAATATATTGGTAAGTTAGCCCCTCTGGCATTACACTCCTTGTATGATCAGTGGGGTTTTTTTTGTGTGTGTATGTGTTTGTGTGTGTGTGTATGTGTGTGTGTGTGTTGTTAATGACTCACTGTTTATCGTTTTTGCTCCCCCTTGTCTTGCTAAACGATGATAAATGATAAAAAAAAAGGTAAAAGAAATCGCCCACCTAATGATTTTGCTGAATGAATCTGAGTTAGTTTCTTTTTTTGTGTGTGTGTGTGTATTTACCTAGTTGTGTTTACCTAGTTGTGTTTACCTAGTTGTATTTACCTAGTTGTAATTTACAGGGCCTGGGCTTACGCTCGTGTGGTCCCGTCTCCGTATCTGTATTTGTCCAACTTTTCCTTAATTTGTCCAACTTTTCCTTGAATTTGTCCAACTTTTCCTTGAATTTGTCCAACTTTTCCTTGAATTTGTCCAACTTTTCCTTGAATTTGTCCAACTTTTCCTTGAATTTGTCCAACTTTTCCTTGAATTTGTCCAACTTTTCCTTGAATTTGTCCAACTTTTCCTTGAATTTGTCCAACTTTTCCTTAAATTTGTCCAACTTTCCTTAAATTTGTCCAACTTTTCCTTAAACGTGTCCAACTTTTCCTTAAATTTGTCCAACTTTTCCTTAAATTTGTCCAATTTTTCCTTGAATTTGTCCAACTTTTCCTTAAACGTGTCCAACTTTTCCTTAAATTTGTCCAACTTTTCATTAAATTTGTCCAACTTTTCCTTAAATTTGTCCAACTTTTCCTTAAATTTGTCCAACTTTTCATTAAATTTGTCCAACTTTTCCTTAAATTTGTCCAACTTTTCCTTAAATTTGTCCAACTTTTCCTTAAATTTGTCCAACTTTTCATTAAATTTGTCCAACTTTTCATTAAATTTGTCCAACTTTTCCTTAAATTTGTCCAACTTTTCCTTAAATTTGTCCAACTTTTCCTTAAATTTGTCCAACTTTTCCTTAAATTTGTCCAACTTTTCGTTAAATGTGTCCAACTTTTCGTTAAATGTGTCCAACTTCTTAAATTTGTCCAACTTTTCGTTAAATGTGTCCAACTTTTCGTTAAATGTGTCCAACTTCTTAAATTTGTCCAACTTTTCCTTAAACGTGTCCAACTTTTCCTTGAATTCGTCCAACTTTTCCTGTGTGTGTGTGTATATTTGTGTTTGCCTGTGTGTATTTTAATCGCTCACTGGAAATCGATCTGACTCACCCTTGTCTTGCTAAACGCTGATAAACGATTAAAAAAGTAAACAAAGAGGCTGAAACGTATGGTCTTCCTTGCAATTTTGATGAAGAAGAGTCTTGAGATCTGCTTCTGGGTTTAATACTGAATATGGAACCCGAGGACTTGCTTCATTTGTTATGGATGATGCTTCTGCTAATACGATTTTAATAAGTGTGTTCTTTGTGATTCACGTTTTAGGGCGAAGAATCTATTTATTGTAGTGGTATAAAGAGGCTCAGAATTACTTTTATTTTTGTTTGGTGATATGAGGTAAAAATAGGCAGCTTGATCGTGAGTTCCCAGAGAAGTTAATTACAGGTAGGCTTCAGGTAGGCTTTTTTTAGGCTCTGGTTAAGGGAAAATTAATACCAAAATAGAACATATGAACGAGAGAGAGAGAGAGAGAGAGAGAGACGAGGATGACAAGTAGATACGGAGGAGGAGAAGGAATAAGAAAATGAGGGGAAGGAGGAGGAGGAGGAGAAAGAGGAAGAAGAAGAGGAGGAATAGAAGGATGAAAAGGAAAAAAAGAAAAAGAAGAAGAAAGCGAGTGTGGAAAAAAATGACAAATGAAATACAAAAGGAAAACACAAGGAAAACAAAAAAATAACAAAATACCAAACAAAACAAAGATAACAAATAAAAAAAAAGGAGAAGGAGAAGCAATTATTAGGAGGCGAAGAATTAGAAGTAGTCGTACCAGTAGCAGAAGTAGGAGGAGGAGGAAGAGAAGTACCAGGAGGAGGAGGAGGAGGAGGACAAGAGAGGTACGATTCTTCACGTGCAGCACAGGGGCGGACGCTGAGGACAAGGGGTGCCGGGCTCTTTAGCGACGCCAGAACACGATAATTCACTTCTGCCTCCTGAATGCTCCTCGTCCTACCCCGGCAAGCGTCATTCCCCTCCTCTCCTCTCCTCTCCTTGTTCTTCGTTTTCAATTATCCCTTGCCTCCCTCCCCTCTCCTCCTCTTCCCTCCTTTCTCGTCAGTCCTCTCCCCTTCTCTCTCATCTTCTCTCCATCTTGTTCTTCTTCCTTCTCATTCCTCCTTTGTTTCTCCTCCACCCCGTTTTTTCCTCTTTTCCCTCCTCTCTATCGTCCCTTCTTCTTTTGCTTTCTCATCCCACCTCTTCTCTCCTCCCCCGTTATTCACTTCCCTTCCTCTCCTCCCCTTTCCTTGTTCTTCCTGCTCTTTCGCTCCTCTTCTCTCTTCTTTTTTTTTTGCCTCCTCTCCTGTTGCCTCTTCTCTTCTTGTTCTGCTTTCCCTTTCCTTCCCTCCTTCTTCTCCTACCCTTCTCTCTCTCTCTCCTCTCCTCTACTTCTTGTTCCCCCTTCTCATTTATCCCTCCTCTCCCCTATCCCCTCTTCTCTCTTCTCCTCTCCGTTTCTTCATTCTCTACCACCTTCACCCTTCTTCCCTCTTCCTCCCTCTCTATCATACCCTCTCCTTCTTCCTTCTCCCTCCCTCTCCCTCTCTCGTCATTCTCCTTCTCCTCCTCTCCTCTCTACTCGCCTCTACTTGCTGTTCTGCCTTCTCCTTCCTCCCTCCTCTCCCTCCTCTCTCTCGTGGCCTCTCCTCTCCCCCTTCTCTCTCCCTCTCATCTCTATGCACGCACTTAATTTTTCTTGTTCTCTCTTTCCTCTTTTATCATCGTCTCTCTTTGTCCTGTTTCCTCTTCCGTCCCTCCCATCATTCCCTCCCCTTCTTCCTTTTCATCCCTCCCTTCTCTTCCCTTCTCTTCCTCTCCCTCCGTTTCTCCTCTCCCTGCATACATTTAATTATCCCTTGCTTCCTTTTTCCTCCCTCCACCTTTTTCTCTTCTTCTCTCTCTCTCTCTCTCTCTCTCTCTCTCTCTCTCTCTCTCTCTCTCTCTCTCTCTCTCCTCTAATCACCCTCCCATCTATCTCTCTCTCCTCTCTCTCTCTCTCTCTCTCTCTCTCTCTCTCTCTCTCTCTCTCTCTCTCTCTCTCTCTCTCTCTCTCTCTCTCTCTCTCTCTCTCTCTCTCTCTCTCTCTCTCTCTCTCTCTCTCTCTCTCTCTCTCTCTCTCTCTCTCTCTCTCTCTCTCTCTCTCTCTCTCTCCTCCCTCTCTCCCTCCACCTCTTCCCTCCTCTTCTCCTCCCCATATACTTCCCTCCCCTCCTTCTCACTCCTCTACCCTCCTATTCCTCCCTTCTCTCCCTTCTCTCCCCTTCACCTCCATCCACCCTCCTCACCTTTTCTCTCCTCCCCATATGCACGTACGCAAATCTCCCCTCTTCTTCCTCTCAACCTCCTCCTCCTCCTCCTCCTCTTGTCTCCCTTCTCTCCTCTCCTCTCCCAAAGTCCTCCTTCCTTCGCAGTCTTTTGGGTCGATCGCGTTATTTTTTTTGTTTTTGTGATTTTTTTTTTTTTTCGTCGATGCAGATTCCGTCGCGATCATTTTTCTCCCGAACACAAACGAGTAAGTCGGCGAGGAGGAGGAAGAAAGTTTAGGCTCGGAGAGGAGTTATTAAAAGCCCTTCAGTGTCACTTCCGAGACTCGCCTTTCAGTGTTTTTTTTTTCTTTTTTTTTTCCTCGACGCCAGAGCCCGTGTTCGTATCTCGATTTGTTTCTTCGTTTTTCTTTTCGATTTTTTCAGTTTCTTTGGCGTTGATGGTGCCTACGTGTCTTACCCTGCCTGGCGTTCTCTCCCCCTTCCTCGCTGCCTCCTCCCTTCCCTTCCTCTTTATCCCCCTGTACCTCCTCAAGTCTTCCTTCAATCCGTCTTGCCTTCCTATCCAACCTACCCTGCCACCTTCCTTCCTTCCTCCCTCTCTCCCTCATTCTCCCTCTCTTCCTCCTTCTCTCTCTCTCCCTCTTTGTCTCTCTCTCTCTCTCCCTTTTTGTCTTTTTCTCTCCCTTTCCCTCCTCAGTTCCCCCCTTTCCTCCTTACTTCAATGAACGCCTAATCCTGTGCCTTTTCCTCCCTCCCTCTCTTTCTCTTTCCCTTAACCCTCTCAAATCTTACCTCCCTGTACATTTCACCCTCCCTCCCTCCCTCATACGTCTTCTCTGCCTCTGCCACCTTCCATATCACCCTTCCCTTCCTCAGCCTCTTAACTCCCTCCGTCGTTGTCTCCCTTTCTCCCTGTCTACCCTTCGCGCCACCCCTCACGTCTCGCCCTTCCTCCACCAACCTCTCCCCTGCCCCCCCCCCAGCGGCGTCACCCCTCAGCACTCCAGCACGCGCCCCGCCTACAGCGCCGCGGCTCCCTGGAAGTTAGCAAATCAAGGACCCCTCGACGAAGGCGCACGATGGGGAGAGAGAGAGAGAGAGAGAGAGAGAGAGAGGGAGGGAGGATAAGTGAGGAAAAGACATTCAGAACCTTTGCTCTGATCCGACTCTGTGTGTGTTTGGAATCGTTCTTACCTTGGGATTTCTCTCTCTCTCTCTCTCTCTCTCTCTCTCTCTCTCTCTCTCTCTCTCTCTCTCTCTCTCTCTCTCTCTCTCTCTCTCTCTCTCTCTCTCTCTCTCTCTCTCTCTCTCTCTCTCTCTCTCTCTCTCTCTCTCTTACCTTTCCTCTACTCCCCTTTTCTCAACGTCAGCCTCCTCCCATATTTTTGTTCTCTCTCTTTCCTCCACTTCCTCCCTCTCCTTAGTCTAGTTATCCTTCCTTCCCTCCTTCGTATTCTTGTATTTCTTCTTTTTTTCTTCATATTCTCTCTATTTCCAGTGTTTCAAATTATCCTTAGTCGTACCTGTTGCTGGTTAACTTAACACACACTATCGTTTATTGGCTATTTTCCTATGTCCAAGAACTACCACCGCTATGCACTCATGTTTTTGTTGTTGTTGTTGTTGTTGTTGTTGTTGTTGTTGTTGCTGTTGTTGTTGTTGCTCTCTCTCATCGCTCTTTCTTCCCCTTTTCTCTTATTGTTTTTTCTCTGTCTCCTCTTTCCTCACTCCCATTCTTTCCTCCACTTCTCTCCTTCCTTCTCGTCCCTCCGCCCTCTCCCCTTATCCTTCCATCTTCCTTTCCACCCCTCTATCCTCCTTCCCCTACCTCAACTCTCACCGCCGCCACCAAATATACATAAGAAATACCGAGTCCACCGATATGGTCTCACTAGTAAATATTCGCTAACGTGCCGAAGCTTACACATACACATTTGATAAGACTTTCGTGGATGTTGTGTTAGCATTTCCATGGGTAGTTTTATGAGCCTAGTGATAGCTTGACGAGGCTTTTGGACCATGAAGGTATAAAATGCTGATTAGAACCCGACCAATTTTGTTTGTTGCTTTTGGAAGTATTTCTAATGAGAGCCGGAAGCGTTTGAGAATGTGATGACCTTTGATGCTGCCAGACTCGACCATTAGCTGACTTAATGACTCCAGTTGCTTGCAGGCTTCAGGATATTTACTGAGATGAGGTTGTAAAGATTTGATTGATGTTTGGGGCCCGGGAACGTTATCATCATCATCATCATCATCATCATCATCATCATTACTATTATCATCATCACCATCAGTACTATTATCATCATCATTATCATCATCATCATCATCATCATCACAAGCCTCATCACTACCACTATCATTATCATCATCAGCTATCATCATCATCATATTTGTTTTCAAGAGAGGTATAAAAAGGAGCTACAGAAACATATTACAAGATTCTTTTCTGCACCTTCAGTTCTCCGTATGGCATAGCACGTGGAAGCCAATCTTTCCTTTATTTCCTTTTTGTTATCTAGCTACTGAATTGCCTCTTTGTGCAGTAAATAAATAAAAATATCTGTATGGCCTCGATAAAACTTTCACTTCCTTCCCTCATCAACATCAGCAATAGCCACGAGACACACAGACAGACAGACACAGCCACAGCCCATCATCCAGAACACGCCACTTCGAGAACCAGTTGGCGGCAGCATCACATACCTCGATAAAACTCGCACTTCGACTGGCTAGGGGAGGTTCCGTCACAATGAATGGCTGAATTATTTAACGTAACTCATTGCCGCTAAGGGCTGTAACTTGTTGCCGGCACATTTTATTAGGTATTATTAACCCGTCCGCTGCGATTGGCACAGATTTGGCCTTCACTGGCGAGACAGACAGACACACACAGACAGCCACACCCCATCATCCAAAACTCGCCATTTCGATAACCAGGTCGCTGCAGCGTTACATACCTCGATAAAACTCGCGATTCTTTCCCTCATTAACATAACAGCAACAGCCACGAGACAGACAGACACGCACAGACACAGCCACACCCCGTCTTCCAGAACACGCCACTTCGATAACCAGGTCTCGGCGGCAGCACAGACCTCCTCCATAAAACTCGCACTTTCCTCCCTCCCGAACTTGTAAAACCCTAGACAACTTTGTGCCTCGGAGCAACATCTGGAAGTCTTGGCGACGGACGGGACGAGCGGCAAAGAAACTCATGGACAAAAGAGGCGAATAAACTTTAGAATTACAAGCGGGGCATGACTAGAGGGGACGCGGCGCCTCCTGCCTCAGCGAGCGTGGCAGCGGACGTGTTCCTAGAAAGCGAGGTGGAAAGCAGGGAAACGAAGAGGAGCAGGAGGAGGATTAAGAGGAGGAGGAGGAGGAGCAGGAGGAGGAAGAGGAGGATTAGAAGTAGGAGGAAGACGAGGAGGACGAAGAGGAGGAAAAGGATGAGGAAAAACTAGAACAAGAAAAAAATGATGAAGTATAGGGATTGGGAGTATAAAGATTGAGAGGAGAAGTAGGAAGAGGTGGTGGTGGTGGTGGTGGAGATGGTGATAATGGCAGAAGCGCATAAAAAAAGAAGAAAAAGAAGCAAAAAATTGGAACAAGAGCAAAACAAAGAAGAAAATAAGCGGACTTCAAAAACCGGAAGAAGAGAAGGAGACTCAAAGACCACGAAGAAGGAGATGAAAAAAATGAAGAAGGCAAAAAAGAACAACAAAATGACGAAGAAGAAGAAGAGGAAAAAAAAGGATAAATAACATAAAAGAGAGAAAAAAAATAATGAACAGGAACATCAACAAAAAACAAAAACAAGAACAAACACAAGGAAAAGAAAGAAAAATAACAAATAAAAAGAAAACAATAGGACATCTACCACCACGAAGAAGAACAAGAAAAAGAACAAGAGGAAGAAGATGTCTCAAGGCCTTTCACCTGTATACAAAGGAGAGCAGGGGAGGGGGGGGGGAGGGGGGGCAGAAGCAACAGGTGTGGTGACCCGAGCGAGCAGGTGGGCGGAGAGCTGCTGAAGGAGGCGCCGAGAGAGAGAGAGAGAGAGAGAGAGAGAGAGAGAGAGAGAGAGAGAGAGAGAGAGAATAATGGAGAAAAGGAAAAGAAAGTAAAAGAAAAACGGACAAACAAACAAACAAAAGAAAAAAAGAAAAAAGAATTAAAAGAAAGTTAGACGGAAGGAAAGATAAGAAGAGAAAGACAAAGTAAGTGAATGTAGAGTGAAAGAGAAAGACATACACACACACACACACACACACACACACACACACACACACACACACACACACACACACACACACACACACACAGACACTCATCCACACGCACGCACATACATAGTCAGGCAGAACATTTTAAAACGCTCCACTGACAGCATTTAAGCATTTAATGAGGAAAAAAAAAAAGGCTGGCGCAATAATGAATAATACGAGCGAAGTGTTTTAAAAGGCCCACTCCGCGTCACCATTTTTCAGCCTTTTTTTTTATTCTTTAGAGCTACAAATTTTTACCTTTTTTTTCAAACAGGAAGGAAATTAAGGTCCAGTCCATTTATTTCAACTTAAAGAGAGAGAGAGAGAGAGAGAGAGAGAGAGAGAGAGAGAGAGAGAGAGAGAATAAAAGCGTGTAAGAATGACAATAGTTTAATCCAGCAATTCACGTTCTCTCTCTCTCTCTCTCTCTCTCTCTCGAACTGGTGTGAAATTCAATTAGATAAGTGGAACGCGCAGTCAGTACGTCTCATTTTGTCCCGAGCGTTGTTATTTCACGAATCACTTAATGGAGGAACCTGGTATACCCTTTTTTGATATACCCTTCACCCACTTTTTTTTCCTTCCCTCCTCCCCACTTTATTTTTTTTTTCGCAAGTCCATCCCGTCGCTATCACATTTTTTCTTTCGGTTTATGTCCATCTCTCTCTACTTTTTTTTTTTTTTTGGTGTGTGTGTGTGTGTGTGTGTGTGTGTGTGTGTGTGTGTGTGTGTGTGTGTGTGTGTGTGTGTGTGTGTGTGTGTGTGTGTGTGTGTGTGTGTGTGTGTGTGTGTGTGTGTGTGTGTGTGTGTGTGTGTGTGTCGGTTGGTTGTTTTATTTTTTGCATGTTTGTTTTTTTGTTATTTTTTGTTTGTGTTTTTTTTTTTTAGCGTGGGTGAGTTGGGTGTTTATTTCTCTCTCTCTCTCTCTCTCTCTCTCTCTCTCTCTCGTTTTTTTTCTTTTTTAGTGTTTCTGTGTGCTTAGAGTTGCAGGGAGAGGGTGAAGTACATTGTTTTGTTTTATTTTTGTATGTGTGTGTGTGTGTGTGTGTGTGTGTGTGTGTGTGTGTGTGTGTTAGGGAAGCTGTCTCTTGCACTGTGTATCTTTGTTTTATCCCGCCACTTTTTTCATTTCATTTATTTTTTTTTTTTTGCTATGTTTTTTATGTCTGTCTGTCTTTGTATATATATTAGTATCGTTTTGTTTTCCTTCTCTCTCAAATGACACTTCACTTCCTCTCTTTCTTTTTTTATCTATCCATCTTTAAATCTGTCTATATCTATCTGTCTATCTATCTATCTACCTATTTATCTATTTACCCATCTGTCTATTTATCTCAGCCTTTCTACTTTCAAGTCCTCCTTCACTCATTCCTTTTCTCCTTCAACTCCCTCACACCCAAGTCTCTCTCCCTCAATCGCTCCATCTCTACTCTAAAAAGCCTTATAACATCCACCTAACATACCCCTTCTCCCCTCTTCAATCTTTCCCTTCATCCCTGCACTATCCCCTCCCATCTAACAAGCCACATAACATCCACCTAACATACCCGCTTTCCCTTCTTCAATCTATCCCTCCATCCCTCCACCATCCCCTCCCATCTGACAAGCCTTATAACATCCACCTAACATACCCGCTTTCCCTTCTTCAGTCTATCCCTCCATCCCTGTACCATCCCCCCCAACGTTGCCAGATTGTCATACTCGGCCGATTATATTTCCCGACTTCCTACCCCAAACTGTCTTCTGGGCTCTAATAACGAAACAAATTTATAGTTATCGTTAAAAGAGTTAAATTCTGATGTTTCTTGGCAATCGTTAGGCGTTAGAAACCGGCAAATACTATGCTCTGAGTACGACAATCTGGCTACGGTGCCCCTCTCATCTAACAAGACTCATAACATCCACCTAACATACCCGTTCTCCCTTCCTCAGGTGGGGTGCCAGGAGCGTCGGGGGAGGAGCGGAAGGAGGTGATGGTTCAGAGAGTGGACGTGCCGCAAGTGGTGGGCCTGGGGGACGACGTGGAGCTGGAGTGCCACTACGAGATCAGCGGCAACCTGTACTCCATCAAGTGGTATCTCAACGACCGGGAGTTCTTCAGGTACCAGCCCCACGAGGAGACGTCTACCATGATATTTGATCGGCCTGGCGTCACTGTGAATGTGAGTATGACGATGCATATTTTTAAACCCTTCGGGGCTTATTTTTATTATTTTTGTTTATCACCTATAGCGCCGGTAGACTTTTCTTGAGGGGCCTAGATGGTAGTCTGCCCCAGCACGCTAACCACTCAGCCACCGCCTACCCGACTGACTACTCGTATACGCACACGTTTGTTTGATGAGGCTTTCGTAGTAATTGTTGGTGTTTCCATGGACGGTCTTGTGGGCCTAGTGATAGTTTGACAATGCTTCTGCACCATGAATGAGAAAAACACACTCATGACAACCAGACGGATATCTTTTGTGGCCTTTGGAAATTTTGGTTGTGCGAGCCTAAAGTGCCTGAGTTTGAGGGGCTTACTCACCGTTGCCACACATTATCGTACTCAGAGCATAGTATTTACCGGTTTCTGGCCCATAGATATTGCCAAGAAGCACCAGTAATCAACCATTTCAACGATAACCATATATTAAAGCAGTTATTTGGGTAATGAAAGCAGTTTTGGGGTCGGAAATCGGAAACATAAGAGGCGGAGTACGACAATCTGGCAACGTTGGGCTCACCACACACCTGAATTTGATTAGGCTTTCATACATCTTGTTGTGGGTATTTCCACGGGTAGTTTTGTGAGTACAGTTTGATGAGTTTTTTTGCATCGTCAATGAAATATAACGCTAATAAGAACCCGCCTAATCGCTTTTGTGGTCTTTGGAGATATTGTTTGTAAGAGTCGAAAGCGCCTGACTGTGAGCCTTTGAATTTGAGTCTAATATGATGGTATTCTCAAAACTCTCTGGGACTTGACACCCACGTTTGATAAGGCTGTGGTAGAGGTTGCTGCGGATATTTCCATGGGTAGTTTTATAAGCGTAGTGGTGGTTGGATATAGTTTTGAATTGTCAGTTTTGTTTCCTTCATTATTGTTTTCTCAGTTTTCTTTTCTTAGGCTTTACTTCTCTTTATTCTCAGCTCGTGTTTTAATTTTTTTTTTTTTTTGGTTGTTTCTTGTTTTTTCTGCGTAACGTGAGTCAGACTTGTTTTTTTTTTATCACACACACACACACACACACACACACACACACACACACACACACACACACACACACACACACACACACACACACACACACACACACACACACACACACACACACACACACACCCACCCACACCCACACACTAATACAGACAGACTGACAGACGGACAGACGGACTTTTACACGAGTGCCCCCCCCCAAAAAAAAAAGTTAGATGACACGCAATATCCCACTTTTTTTTAATAATAACAGCATTGCGCGAGTGGTTGTGGTGGTAATGAAATCCTGGGACATTGCATCACGACAAACGTTACTGACACATAGACACCCGGGCAGCGTTACCATATTATCGTACTCACAACATCGCATTTATCAGTTCCAGGGCCCAAAACTCTCCTACCCATGCAGATAACGAGATTCTAGTTAAAGTTATCGTTAAAAGCGTTACTTATTGGTACTTGTTTGCGATAGCTGTGAGTCAGAAACCGGGAAATGCAATGTGCTGCGTGGCTGTGTACGATAATTTGGTAACGCTGCACCCGGGGAAGGGGGAAATAAAGTGGGTGTTGGGTGACGGCGGTAGGAGGACAGACGTAGAGGAAAAGAGAGAAAAAAATAGTGTACAGCATCTTCATTTCAGACGCAGAGAAGAGAAGTTAAAGAGTTCATGGTGATTTCGATACCAAAGAAACAGACCTAAAGAAATAAAAAAATATAGTGTTAATGTAATGTACTTTTAGGAAGACACAGATTAGGGAGATTTAAGGGTTCATGGTGATTTCAATACAAAAAACAAAAAGACTTTGAGAAATAAAGAAATATAGTGTTTATGTAATGTACTTTTAGGAAGACACCGATAAGGGAAATTTAAAGGTTCATGGTGATTTCAATACAAAAAAAAAAGACTTAGAGAAATAAAGAAATGTAGTGTTTATGTAATGTACTTTTAGGAAAACACAGATAAGAGAAATTAAAGGGTTCATGGTGATTTCAATACAAAAAAACAGGCTTAGAGAAATAAAGAAATATAGTGTTTATGTAATGTACTTTTAGGAAAACACAGATAAGAGAAATTTAAGGGTTCATGGTGATTTCAATACAAAAAACAAAAAGACTTTGAGAAATAAAGAAATATAGTGTTTATGTAATGTACTTTTAGGAAAACACAGATAAGAGAAATTTAAGGGTTCATGGTGATTTCAATACAAAAAAACAGACTTAGAGAAATAAAGAAATGTAGTGTTTATGTAATGTACTTTTAGGAAAACACAGATAAGAGAAATTTAAGGGTTCATGGTGATTTCAATACAAAAAAACAGGCTTAGAGAAATAAAGAAATATTGTGTTTATGTAATGTACTTTTAGGAAGTCACAGTTAAAAGAAATTAGTGTTCATGGTGATTTCAATACAAAAAAACAGGCTTGGAGAAATAAAGAAATATAGAGTGTGTGTAATGTACTTTTAGGAAGACACAGATAAGGGAAATTTAAAGGTTCATGGTTATTTCAATACAAAAAAACAGACTTAGAAAAATGAAAAAAAATATAGTGCCTATGTAATGTACTTTTAGGAAAACACAGATAAGGGAAATTAGAGTGTTTATGGTGATTTCAGTACAAAAAAAAAACAGACTTAGAGAAATAAAGAAATATAGTGCTTATGTAATGTACTTTTAGGAAGACACAGATAAGAGAAATTCAAGGGTTCATGGAGATTAAGATGTACAAAGACAGACATAGAGAAAGAAAAAGAGTATTGTGTATGTTAACTCGTATTTAGAGGGAAACAAAGAGAAGGGAAAATTAAGGGTTCCTGGTGATTAAGATGTACAAAGACAGACAGAGAGAAAGAAACAGTGTATTGTGTATGTTAACTCGTATTTAAAGAACACAGGGAAGGGAAGTTAAACGGTTGGTGGTGATTAAGATATAGAAAAACAGACATAGACAAAGAGAGGAGCGTATTGTGTGATAACTTATTTTTAGGGGAACACAAGGAAAGGGAAAAGGAAGTGTACATGTTGATTCAGTTGCAGAAGGACAGAGGAAAGGGAAGAAAGAAATATAGTGGGTATGTTAATTTATTTTTTAGGGAGACACGAGGGAGAAATAAATCGTGTGTTGAGTGACGTGATATGTACAAGAACGGGCTTAGAGAAATACAAGAGTGGAGTGTATGGGGGAGAAAGGGAGAAAGAAAGAAAATATGTTTGGTAAGTTGTTTTTTTATGGAAGACAGACAAAAACGGGGGAAAATGTGTTTATCAAAGCTTTGATGTAGAAAGGGAAGCAGTAGGGGAGGGGAAAAGATATAGTGCGTTTGATAACCTAGTGTATTGAAAGAGAATCAGAAAGAAAAGAAAAAATATATAGTGTGTATGATAACTTGTAGTGCAGAGAGAGAAAGAAAAGGAAAAAAGTGTATATTAGCTCAGTTATGGAAAGAGACAGAAAAATATATATTATGTGTATGGTAACTTGTTTTCAGGAAGAGACGTGAAAAAAAAGTGTGTATATATCAGCTTAGTTGTTGAAGAAGACTCTCAGATGATGAAAGAATAATATATAGTCTGTATTATAACTTATTTTGTAGAGACACAGAAAAGAGAAAAGCGTGTTGTGATTATGCCAAATTATTATGCAAGAAGAAATAGACAGATAGGGGAAAAAAGATTGTATTGGGGACATTGAGAGAGAGAGAGAGAGAGAGAGAGAGAGAGAGAGAGAGAGAGAGAGAGAGAGAGAGAGAGAGAGAGAGAGAGAGAGAGAGAGAGAGAGAGAGAGAGAGAGAGAGAGAGAGAGAGAGAGAAAAATAGATAGAGAGAGAGAGAGAGAGAGAGAGAGAGAGAGAGAGAGAGAGAGAGAGAGAGAGAGAGAGAGAGAGAGAGAGAGAGAGAGAGAGAGAGAGAGAGAGAGAGAGAATGGTAAAAGGATAAAAGTGTGTATGGCAGCTCAGTCATGTGATGGTGCCGCCGTGTCGATGGAGGTGAAGGGAACGGTCGGAAGAGGGGAGAACAGGGGAGGCACAGAGGCGGCTAACCAAGTAAGGGAAGGAAACTTAGGCAAACTTGGAAGACAGGGAGGCGTGTGTGTGTGTGTGTGTGTGTGTGTGTGTGTGTGTGTGTGTGTGTGTGTGTGTGTGTGTGTGTGTGTGTGTGTGTGTGTGTGTGTGTGTGTGTGTGTGTGTGTGTGTGTGTGTGTGTGTGTGTGAGAGAGAGATAGAGAGAGAGAGAGAGAGAGAGAGAGAGAGAGAAAATAAGCCAGCTACTTACTGCTCCTGTATATTTGTGGTTGTATAAGTGTGTGTGTATATGTATGTTTGTATAAGAACACACCGCCTCTAGGTCCCTTCAGCCCCCCTTCTTAAAGCCATACTTGGGTCCAGCGCTTCTGTCAACCGCGATATGTGACACCTCGCGAAATAAGAAAAAGTGTTTGTATATGTGTGTTAGTATACGCGTGTTTTTATGGGTGTCTTTGTATATGTGTTTGTATAGGTGTTTGTATATAAGTGTTTGTATATGTGTGTTAGCATATGCGTGTTTTGATGGGTGTCTCTGTATATGTGTTTGTATATATGTGTTTGTATATAAGTGTTTGTATATGTGTGTTAGCATATGCGTGTTTTTATGGGTGTCTCTGTATATGTGTTTGTATAGGTGTTTGTATATGGGTGTTAGTATACGCGTGTTTTTATGGGTGTCTCTGTATATGTGTTTGTATATAAGTGTTTGTATATGTGTGTTTGTATATGCGGGTTTTCATGGGTGCCTCTGTATATGTGTTTGTATAGGTGTTTGTATATGGGTGTTAGTATACGCGTGTTTTTATGGGTGTCTCTGTAAATGTGTTTGTTTATATGTTTTTGTATATGACCTCTCTTCCGACCTTTTGTTCCTTTTTCTCTCGTCGGGGCAGTGTCTAAGAGGGTTTTTTTGTTAGTTTTTTGTTTTTTTGCCCTTGAGCTGTCCCCCTTGCTGTAAAAAAATATGTGTCTGTATATGTTTCTATGTGTGTTTGTATAAGAAGCGCCGTGACTGATGGTGACGTGGGAAACAAAAGCCGGTGAAGTAATCAGAGAAAATGGCAATAAAGTGTCACCTGATTAGTACCTCTCGACATCTGACTATTTTATTTTCTTTAGCATATTTTTATCTAACTTTTTTCCTTCCTCGTCTATTCTGACCTTTTCTCTTTCTCTCTGTCTCTCTTTCTCATCTTTGTTTTCTTCCTTTTGTTTAACTTTATTATTTTTTTATGAGTTACTTTATCTTTTTTTTCTACAGACTTTACTTTTTATCCCAGGCGCTACTTACCTTACGTGACCCAGACTTACGTAACCTATTTTTCCCTCCCCTTGATATCTGTAATGGAAACACATCAACGCGTACTGGTAGAAATAAAAGAAGGTCAGGAAAAAAAGAACACCTGACAGAGACATGTTGGAGAATAGTTGACCTCGATGAGAAAGACCTGTCATGGTGTTGTTTATTATTTTGTTGGTGAGCTTCAGGTCTTGAGTGGCAGGTGTGGCAGGTTCTGGGGGGGTAAGAGGGGGGGGAGAGGAACAAAGGTAGCGATTTGAGCTTGGTATTGGAGTGGGCAGAGGCAAAAGGGATGAGAAGGGGCAAGAAAGATGAGGTAGGAAGGGAGTTGAGGGAGGAAGGGACAAAAGGGAGTGGATTGGTAGTGGTAGTGGATTAGGAATAGGCAAAAGGAATGGGAAGGGGTAAGAAAGATGGGACAAAGGAAGGGGGTTGAGGGAGGCAGGGTCAAAGAGAGTGGATTGGTAGTGGTATAGTGGATTAGTAGGCAAATAAAACGGAAAGGGGCAAGAGAGGAGAGACAAATGGAAGGGAGTTGGGGGTGGCAGGGGCAAAAAGGAGTGGATTGGTAGTGGTATAGTGGATTAGGAGGCAAATAAAATGGGAAAGGGCAAGAGAGGAGGGACAAATGGAAGGGAGTTGAGAGGGAAAAGGGAAGTTGAGAGAGGCAGGGGAATGGGAAAGCAAGGGGAGTTTAGAAAAGGGAAGGTCAAAGGGGCAACAGTGGGCGAAGGAGGAAGAGAAATTCGGGGAGGCAAGAGGAATAGGAAGGTAAGAGGAATGGAAAAGCAAGGTGAAACGAAGGAAAGGGAAATTTGAAGAGGCATGGGAGGTGTGGAGGGGTAAGGTAAGTGGGGTGAGGGATGGAGAGGGTAAGGACGAAGCGAAGTGGAGGGGCCGTGACAAGTGGAGAGGATAAGGGAGGAAGAGGAGGAGGAGGAGGAGGAGGAAAGGGAGGAGGAAGAGAAGTTCGTCGAGGCAATAGGAATAGGAAGACAAGGGGAATGGGAAAGGAGGAGGGATGAGAAAGAAAGGCGAGTTGAGGAAAAGATATATAGGAAGGGGCGAGAGAGGTATGAAGGAGTAAAGAAAGAGGGGTGATTGATGGCATGAGATAGCTAGTACAAAGGAATAGCGATGGGCGTGGGGAGGTACGGAGACAAGGCGAGTAGGAGGTGGCTACCATACGCTCCATCAGGGCAAGGCGAGGGAGCTGAATAGACACGAGTTCACTTTGCTTTTCCATGGAATATTCAAGGAGCGTACATATGCTTTGTCACGGGGCTGTCGGCCGGGCGGGGGTCTGCCGGCCGCTGAATCCGCCTGAGTCTTGGGAAGGTATTGCACGAGTGAGGGTGTTGTTGTTTTGCGAGGAATACCACTCACGAGAGATAGTTTTTTTTTAGTGTTTTATTGCAAGGAAACAACACTCTCAAAGAACGAGTGAGGGTCTTGTTGTGTTGCGAGGAATATCACTCACGAGAGATAGTTTTTTAGTGTTTTATTGCAAGGAAACAACACTCTCGAAGAACGGGTTTTGAAGTGTTGCTGTGTTGCGGGGAAAAATCATTGAAAAAGAGCGGGTGTTTCCATTTTTTTTCTAGAGGTAATAACACTCACACTGGGCAGATATTGTACTAGTGTCGTATTGCAGGGAAAAACGACTCACTAAGGGCAGATATTGTAAAAAAGAGCAAGTGTTTTCATATTTTTTTTCTAGAGGTAATAACACTCACACTAGGCAGATATTGTACTAGTGTTGTATTGCAAAGAAAAATGACTCACGAATGGCAGATATTGTAGTGTTGTGTTGCGAGGAAACTCCACTCCCGATAGGCAAGTGTTTCCAAGTTTTTTTGTTTTGTTTTTTGAGGAAGCAACATTCACACTAGGCAGGAGTTTTATGTAGTGTTGTATTGCAAGGAAACATGACTAACTAAGGGTCGATGCTGAAGTGTTGTATTGCAAGGAAACATGACTAACTAAGGGTCGATGCTGAAGTGTTGTATTGCAAGGAAACATGACTAACTAAGGGTCGATGCTGAAGTGTTGTATTGCAAGGAAACATGACTAACTAAGGGTCGATGCTGAAGTGTTGTATTGCAAGGAAACATGAGTAACTAAGGGTCGATGCTGTAGTGTTGTATTGCAAGGAAACATGACTAACTAAGGGTCGATGCTGTAGTGTTGTATTGCAAGGAAACATGACTAACTAAGGGTCGATGCTGTAGTGTTGTATTGCAAGGAAACATGACTAACGAAGAACAAGTATTGAAGTATAACTGTATTGCACCTTCTTTTATTTCTACCAGTACGCGTTGATGTGTTTCCATTACAGATATTAAAGGGAGTGAAAAACAGGCTACTTAAGTCTGGGTCACGTAAGGTAAGTAGCACCTGGGATAAAAAGTAAAGTCTCTATGTCAAGAAGTACTTACTCGGGTGACGCTTTACTGCCATTTTCTCTGATTACTCTACCGGCTTTTGTTTCCCACGTCACCCTCAGTCGCGGCGCTTATACAAACACACATAGAAACACATATACGGACACATCACCATCACCGAATAAGTGTTATGTCGTAAGGAGACATCACTTGCTAAGGGCAGGTGTTGTAGTGTTGCTGTGTTGTGTTGAGTCACCGTTCACGAGGGGCAGGTGTGTTGAGGGACCCTTGCTGTGAGTAGGTCAGAGGGCGACTATATAATTATAAAGAGTGTCCAGCCTACACACAGACGCAGACGGGGCCTAAGACTGCCCTCTCTCTCTTGATGAAAGTAAAGAGAGAGAGAGAGAGAGAGAGAGAGAGAGAGAGAGAGAGAGAGAGAGAGAGAGAGAGAGAGAGAGAGAGAGAGAGAGAGAGAAGGAAGGAAGGAAGGAAGGAAGGAAGAAATAAAGGAAAGAAAGAAGGAAGGAAGGAAGGAAAGAAAGGAAAAGAAAATAAGAAAGAAACAAGCAAAGAGGGAAGTAAAAATAGAAAGCAAGCAAGAGAAAAGGAAGGAAAGAAGGAAAACGGAAAGGAAAGAAGGAAAAAAAACGAAGGAAAGAAAGAAAGAAAGAAACGAACAAAGAATGAAAACAAAGAAAGTGAAAAAGAAAAGGAAAAAGAAAGAAAGCAAAGTAAGAGAAAGAAAAAAACATATCAAAAAGTAAGACAGTCATCACATCTCCCTTCACCATCAACACTCTCCCCATAACAAAAAACAAAGGTCACTCAAATTAGCGTCGCCTTCTCTTTTCAACCATTCACAAGCTCAACCTTTTTCTCTCGCGGCTCACTGGAATGATTAGACTGATGGGGCTGCACCTGAAAAATATATGGACTCTCAGGTGCGCCGCGATATTAAACTCTAAGGATTTTTTGACTTTTCAGATTATGTACGAGTGGAATGAGAGTGTCTGTGTTATTTATTGGGTGTCATTCCATTAGGTGGGTTAAGTTTTATCGTTTTTTTTCTTTTACTCCTATTGGGTGGAATTTTACCATTATCAGGTGAGTTACTTTTACTGGGTGGGTTTTTTATTTTTATCAGGTGTTTTTTTTGTTTTTGTTTTTTTGTTTCATTATCGGATGTGGTTCTGCTGTTGACGTATTTCTTAACTTGTATTAGGCGGGATTTTTTTTTTTTTTTTTTTTTTTTTTTTACGTCTACGCCAGTAATAGTGCCCGTAGGCTTGCTTGAGGGGCCTGGGTGGTGTTTGGCCCCAGCCCGTCATGGCGCAGGCAAGTGTTTATAGTGGCGCCATCTTCTCTTGGCTCATGCTGCCCCCCGGTTGGGTTTTTAGTGTAACTGGGTAGAACTTTACTTTTGTTGGGTTGTATTTTGCTTATATAAGGCTTTTTTTTTATTCTCCCAGGTTCATTTATACTTTTCTAGGTTGGATGTTTTTACCTTGTGTTTCTTTTCACAGCAAATAATTATGTCAAGGTAAAAAAAATCACTGAAGTAATATTATCCAAAAGCACTACTCCCCCAAAACGAACAGTAAAAGATCTAAATTGAAAGTTCGAAATACCAATGATTACGTGTCTTGATGCTCCCCTCATGAAAGCGTTGAAGTCGTAGGAAGGAGGAAATGCAGACGAAAAAAAGTGTTCATGAGCTTACCCAATGACAGGGAATGAAGACACTGGTTAACTCTTGCACATGGGATTTGGACAGAAAAGGGGACTGATAGAGTAGAAAGTCGTGTGCATTTAGTAGGTTCAGAAGCGGAGTCAGCATGAAAATATCGGTTAGAAGATGGAAAGAGCTATACCTTCTCTATACTTTTCCCTTCTATACCTTTACACTTTACGCTATTTATACTTCTTTATATCTCTTACCTTTTTTTTTCATAGCAGTAAAACGAAGGCGGTGGAAAAGCTGTAGGAAATGATATGCTTAAACGATGCTGAGTCTTGGTGAGGTGACTCGATAATTAAACGTGTGATGGGTGAAGGTGTGGACGGGAAAGGTCACGTTGTAGTTAATGAAGAAAGGGGGGGGGTGAGAGGGGGGGAGAGAGAGAGAGAGAGAGAGAACTACATAACTTTCCTTTGTTACTTTCTTCGCGATAATCGGATATTCTCTCTCTCTCTCTCTCTCTCTCTCTCTCTCTCTCTCTCTCTCTCTCTCTCTCTCTCTCCTCTCTCCTCCTCCTCCTCCTCCTCCTTTTCATCACTCCTCTCTTTCTTTCCTCCTCTTCCTCAGCTACTTAACTAATGGTACTCGTCAGGGGGAGAAAGGCGAGTCATCAGTTGAGTTGATATAAAAGCCTTGGACTCTTTTGCCCCTTCTCGGTAACTGGGTTTGGTGGGAGGGCGCCCGTGAGTAAGACGCGTCAGTGGGTTCTCGCAGCGGTGTGTTGGACATGTCGTGGAATTAGGTTAAGGTTTCGGGAGTGTAAATAAAAGGAGTGAAGAGAGTAATGATAGCGCGTATGCAATCTATTTTAATGTGTAAGATGAACGGAGTGACAAAAAAAAGGTATGTAGTTGGTGTAGTGAACAAAGGAAATGACGAACAGCAATTGGTAGATAATAAATATGAATGTAAAAGTATATTAGCTGATAGTTAAATAACATCACTTGTGTAATCTATTTCAGTGAGGGAAAGGAACGAATGGACATGCAAAAATAAAGGTTCTTGGTGTAGTGCATAAAGGTAATGAACAGGTATTGGTAGATATAAAAATGTATAAATATGAAAGTGAGTTAGCTGGAGGGTGAATATTAGCATTTGCGCAATCTATTTTAATGAGGGAAATGAGCAAATGGAAAAACAAAAAAAGGAGTCGGTACAATGCATAGAGATAATGACGAACAACAATTGGAAGATATGAAAAAAAGTATAAATGTCAAAGTGAATTAGCTGATACTTGAATAACATTAATAAGGTATAACAAAAACAACAACAAGAGCAGCAGCAACTTATATATTTATGAGAGAACAAATATTATTAATGATAACAATGAGAATAATAGAAATAATACATAGCAAAGAGCTAGAAATAAACTAATAACAATAATAACAATAATAATAGAACAAATACATAGCCGGGAGTGGGATGAAACGTGTTAACTAAAAAATCGTCTGAAAAAAAAAGTGAAAGTCAAGGAAGGCTAAACAGGTGTGACATTAATGAGTACCAGAACACCTGCCGCAGAGACGTACTTTTACCTGGCGAGACAGTGGGGGGAGGGGGGAAGGTGGGGAAGAGGGGAGGTGGGGAATGGAGGGAGGTGGAAGCATCGTTTGTGGTTGCGGTGGTGTTGATGACGGGAGGAATGGTGGTGGTTGTGCTTGTTGTGAGTGGTGGTGGAGGTGGTGATAGTGATGTTGGTGGAGTGGATGGTTGTTGTGGTGGTGGCGATTGTGGATGTGGTAATAGTAGTGGTGGACAACTCTCCTCCCGAAACTGATTTATCTTTTTGGACACTCCACTCTATTTAGGAGCAGTAAGTAGCGGGCTTTTTTTTTTTCATATTGTTTTCTTTATTTTTTACGCCCTTGCACTGTCTCTTCTACTGTAAAAAAAAAGTAGTAGTAGTAATAGTAGTAGTAGCAATAGTTGTGGTGGTGGCAGTGGTGGTTGTGGTGACGGCCCGGCAGATGGCGTTGTCAGTCGCTAAGGAGAGAAAATAAGCTGAACTTTGAATCGTTTCCTCACTAATTTTCAACTTTTCATTTGTCACTCTATTTATTCACCTATTCCCAAGAACTGACAGGCTTCGCTCCTCTGTTTTTCAATTTACTCCGCCCAACTTTTTCGTCCTCGTATCTGACAGCCATTCGCTAGTTAATGTCAACTTTTTTTTTCCGGGAGTTTAAAGTTCAGCGCGAGTTTAAAATTCTTGACGGAATAATTTATTTACTTGGTGGTGATACGTTATTTATTGGGTCGAATTTTTTATAGACTCAAGACTCGTAACCAATATAGAGATCGATTTTTTACGCCCATCCGTCGTTTCGTTTTATTGTATTCATAGTTTTTTTATTACTTCCTTCTTTCCGTCTCTCCTTCCTTCCTTCCATCCTTCCTTCCTTCCATCCTTCCTTTCTTTCTGCCATCATTTTTTCCATTCGTCTACTCAGGCATCCTTTCTCATATCCATTCCTTCATTCACCAAATTATTCATTCATTCATTACTTAACTCATTCACTTATCCATCCTTTTTTTCATCTATTTATCTCGCCATCTATCACTCCACCTATCCACTTAATCTTCCATTCATCCATCCATCGATTTGTCCTGTTTATTTTTTATCTTCCCGTTTCTCTGTATGCCTATTCACCTATCTATCTGTCATCCTATCTATTTATCTATCTCTCTGTCTGACCACCCATTCATTTCTCACTGCCCTTTCTGTTCTTCCACCTGTCTGCTTCTATCTATCGGTTCTAAGAGTCTATTTAAATATTGCTTTTGTTTTTCCGTTCCTTCCCTCCCATCCTTTCATGTCCACACGTCCTGTCCCTTTGTTCGCAGTCCTCCTAACTTCCTCTTTCTTTTCTATTCCTTTTTTTCCGTCGGTACCTCGGGACTCCCTGCCGCCAAGTGAGTGCCCACAACATGAAGTCTGCGGGAACGTCTTTTCAGGTTTCAGTACTCTCTCTCTCTCTCTCCTTTTCTTTTCTTCTTTACATTTCTGCGCGTCTTCTAATCCTCTACTCTGTTCTAATCCATCCAGCCGGTATTTTTCTTCCTCTCTGTGGTAATGGCAAACCTCTGCATCAAATGAAGTCGAATGAAGTTAACGGTGAAGTCGACGAATAATCCAAAGCTACTAGTGCCCAGGAGATGAAGACACGGAGAACAAAGGAAATAAATGGTTCATCTTTCTAATATTCATCTCTCCTGTGTAGTTAAGTTGGTCATTCTGTGGAGAGACTCAGGGCTTCGAATCAAGGACTCTTTAAATTTGCGTTTACAGTAAGACAAATAAAAAGATATTTCACGTGGCTGAGAAATGAACATCAAACGGTTAAATATTCCAGATGGTTAAGGAATGGACTACGAGAACGGTTAAACATGTCGAATGGTTAAGGAATGGACAACAAGAACGGTTAAACATGTCGGATGGTTAAGGAATGGACTACAAGAACGGTTAAACATGTCGGATGGTTAAGGAATGGACAACAAGAACGGTTAAACATGTCAGATGGTTAAGGAATGGACAACAAGAACGGTTAAACATGTCAGATGGTTAAGGAATGGACAACAAGAACGGTTAAACATGTCGGATGGTTAAGGAATGGACAACAAGAACGGTTAAACATGTCGGATGGTTAAGGAATGGACTACAAGAACGGTTAAACATGTCGGATGGTTAAGGAATGGACTACAAGAACGGTTAAACATGTCGGATGGTTAAGGAACGGACTACAAGAACGGTTAAACATGTCGGATGGTTAAGGAATGGACTACAAGAACGGTTAAACATGTCGGATGGTTAAGGAATGGACTACAAGAACGGTTAAACATGTCGGATGGTTGGAATGGACTAAGAACGGTTAAACATGTCGGATGGTTAAGGAATGGACTACAAGAACGGTTAAACATGTCGGATGGTTAAGGAACGGACTACAAGAACGGTTAAACATGTCGGATGGTTAAGGAATGGACTACAAGAACGGTTAAATATCTCAAGTCGCTAAGAAATGAACAGCAAGAACGGTTAAGGCAAATATACGGCCTTGTTAATAGTAAAGGTAGAGGTAGAGCTGGGGGCATGCGCGCAGCTTATTCACGGTGCTGATGTAGAACCAAAGAGTACCAACTAAGTGACATGATACCAAATTAGTGATCGTTCCACCAAGCTACGTCGAGGCTGCCCTGTTGCATGCATAGCCCATGTTACACCACCACCTGCGAGGAGAGGCCTTGTTCAGTACATGCCCTCATTCCCTGGAGTCTGTCTCGCTCGTCATGTCGTTTTGCGGCCGGAAAAATATTGCGTGGAAGAAACCAGACGACAGATCCACAAGGCTCATGGGGGAGACAGGTTGATTGGGCCTGCTGAGAGTTGTTGATTTTTGGGTCGAAGATTTGGGCAGAGAGGAGCTGTAAGGAGACGGTGAGTGGATCTTATATAGAAAAAGATAGGAAGAAGGAAAGAAAAGGATAGTATTTGTAAAGTTATTTTGCAGAAAGCGAGCCAGAGATGGAAAAAAAATAGTGTTCACGGGAAGAGCTGCATAGAAACGACGACTGAGCATCACATAGTAAGAAACAGAGAGAAAGGAAAAGATAGTGCTTGTCAAGATATTTTGCAGAAAGCGAAAGTCAGAGAAGAAAAGGTAGTGTATATGGGAGGAGTTGTGGGGAGACGGAGAGCGGGCGTCAGATAGAAAAAAAAAGCAACAATAAGAAAGAAAAAGATATAATGTTCACCAAGTCATTTTCCAGAAAGCGAGAAACCAAGAAGGAAAAAAAAATAGTTATGTGGTGACAGAAAATGTATAGTGTATGGTAACTTTTTTTATGGTGACCTATTTTCAAGAAGACACTTAAAGGTCCATAGTCTCAAACGTTGTGACAGAAAACGTATAGTGTATGGCAACTTTTTTTATGGTGACTTATTTACAAGAAGACACACAAAGACACATATTCTCAAACACTTAGGGTCTCACACACCCACATTTAATAAGGCTTTCGTAGAGGCTGGGGGTATTTTCGTGGTTAGTTTTAAGAGCCTAGTGATAGTTTGACAAGGCTTCTGTACCATGAACGTGGAAAACACTCATGAAAACTAGCCTAATCTCCTTTGTTCCCTTTGAAAATATTTGCCGTGAGATCCGGAAGCGTCTGATAGTACTTGTCCATAACCTGTGACGTTAACTTGGCCACTGCTGATCCGTATAAATTTTACTGTCAAGCGAAGGGTGGCGTTGGAATGAAACACGAGAAAGACAGGTACGTGGGGACAAGAGATGATCGGGACACAACGTTTCCATGTGACATTCGTACCCCAGTGACGTAAATTGCCTTGTGTTTTACCGAATGGATTTTATGGCGCTGTGTGGCGCGTGTGTGGTATGTACCGGAGTGCGACGAGGCGGGAATGTGGCTGGAGTGGAGGTGGTGAGTGAGTGAGGCGTCTCATCTCAACATCATTTTAACCTGCAGTGATGTTAGCTCCGCCACTCTTGGTACCTAATAAGAATACAGTCATCCTTCTCTCGGTTCAAGTTTATAGGCAGTTCGCGGATGACGTCACACATGGATTCTACCTCTTGGCGTCTTGGTTCCGCTGTCCCTTGCTATCATTAAGTTGCGGTAACTGTCACATATGAGTTATCCCTTTAATTTTAGTTTTCTCTTAGAGCTTAGAGGTGGAAATTGTCTTGCATAATAAATAGGAACCCTGTAACGTAATGATCCTCCTCGTGGTTGGTATCAGTTGGAGTTCGTCAAGTTGTTTGGCTCGGGACTGTTACCAATGCCGTGTTATTTGTGGCAGAAGAGTGACCAGGAGCGAAGGCGAGGGACGGGTAAAGCGTCTCCATCCGGGATCGTTTGGCCTGCAGTGGTGTTGACTTCGCCGCTGATAATGAAATGCCGTTTGGTTTTTATGTTGTAGAGGGCGCTGCCGGTGATGTGCGAGTGTGGAGGAGGTGGGGATGAAGGGGGTATGTATGAAGGTGTGGAGGAGGCGTGTGTGGAGGAGGTGTGTGTGAGAGAGGCAGCGAACAGAAAGAGCCTCTCGGTCTGGCAACGTATGACTTCCAGCGATGTTAGATTTGCTGCAGTCGACACTCAAGTTCGTATTCTTAAACGTATCGCCGCCTCAGTTCGCGTCTGTGAAAAGACTCTCGTAGAAGTTGTTGGGATATTCATGGACTGTGTTGTGATCCTAGTGATAGTCTTTACCCGTCTTCTGCATCATGAAAGGAAAAGTCATCCATGAACACACGGTTAGTTTTCCTTCTGTGGCCTTAGAAAATAATCGCAATGAGAGTTAGATCTTTTAAGAATATGGACCAATGTTTTGTAGCGACACCGAACTTTTCACAAATGCTTCCTAATATGAATGTTCTGCCTTGCTCGCTGCCATTGTATTTTGCTCATTTCTCGTTGCTATTTTTTTTTTTTTGTGAGGTCACATTATTTGACGAGCATTACTGTTTTTTTTTCTCTTACAACAAAGGAGACAGCTCAAGGGCACAAAAAAAGGCAACAATAATAAGAAAAAAGGCCGCTACTCGCTGCTCCCAAGAAGAATCCAAAGAGGTGGCCGAAAGAGAGGTCAGTTTCGGGAGGAGAGGAGTTTACCAGCGTGAGGGATGAAAGAGTGGAGATGCTGGTTAACTCTTGCATAAGGGAAATGGACAGTATAGGGATGAGCATGAGTAGAAAGTCGCGTGCAGCGGGGCCGCGGGAGGGGGGGACCCTATCGAAATATATATATGAAACCGACAAGGACAAGTTCTTACCGTGAAGTGAAGTGCAAGTGTACCAAACAATGACGGGAAGCAAGGAAGGTTTACCCCAAAAAATCCCTGAATCTCACCCTTTGCGGAACTCGAAAAAAACAAAGGCAAGGGAAACGTTAGCACACCAAACTTATATGATGTTTTCACGTCTCGTCTCGGAAACACTTCACTCCTGACCGAGGCGCCGCTGCAGCAGGAGACAGCAGGGCACAGCAGGCAGCTTCCAATGTCTTGTTATGAATTTTCCCTGCCGTTGCCGCTACAGCTTGGGGCCGCCTCAGCTCGCGGGTCGGCGTGCATTCTTCATGGGGCTGAGGGGCTGCTGCATCTGTCGGCGGAGAGACAACCACGCGGCGCCTCCTCAATAATGGGTGCGCGGCCCGTGTCCAGCTGGGCCGCCGTGTGTTTCTTCAGCGGACGAATTATTGTGCTGCGCTAACTTAAAGGTCAACAAGTGGCTATTATTTTCTTTTAAACAAGATAACTGTGTTCCCTCCTAACGTGATCACTGTAAGAGAAGGTCAAAGTTACGGATATTCTCCTTTTTAAACACTTTATTTTATCAGTTTTATCAGTTGATCCTTTGCTAGTTGAAAAGTCATTGATTTGGGTCATTGTGTCCTACATTAACACAAAAGAGTCGACTCGGCCAGTTGTCTCGATGGTGAAATTGAAAGCTTTTTGTCTGGGTGTTTGCCAGTGTTTTAATCAGGACGGCCTCGGCAGCGTCCAGCCTGGCATGACCCCGGGCACTCGTAACAAGTAATGCTGCACAAAAGCCGCCCACTCCCGGGGCAGACGCGTGTGATTCGCTCTGTTGCCCGGCGCACACACTCGTTTTGAGGAAGTAGAGGAAGCAGAGGAAGCAGAGGAGTGTTCGGTTCAGAGGGGAAGAGAACGGAAATTATAAAAAGTGAGAAGGAGAGCGAGATGGAAGGACAGAAAGAGACAAAGCAGTGATAGGAAAAGAAAGTGGCAGGGATGAGGTGGGAATGGGAGAGTGAAGGGAGGAGAGTAAAGGAGGGGAGAGGAAGGGAACACAAAGAAGAGAGAGGAGGAGGAGGGAACGAAAGAGGTGGAAAAGAGAGGAGGGGCAAACATCAATGGTCATCACTGTATATATTATCGTATACTCCTAATCTTAAGGAATAAGTTATGCTTCGAGTGACGGGTGAGCCTTGAGTTAGCGGGGAGCAACACGCCGGGGAACGAGTGTCCGTTAATCTGGGTGGTGTTAGAAGGGTTAAAAGGGCGCTTGACTGCATGCATGGCTCCCTCATAACGATTAAAAGTTCTGTTCATTATCGCATCACAGAGGAAGGCAACGACCCCACACGCCACGAAGATCTGTCCCTTTAGCTCAAGCCTTCTTCCCTCGGGACCTGCACTTTCCCCTCCCCCTCCACCCACCCCCTGCCCACGTCACCCACGTAGTCAGTAGTTACGGTAATCAGTCAGGAACATTCGCAGCGGCTGATGGAGGACGCCATTAATTCTGGCCATTAACTGTTTACTTGGCATCTGGTCTACGAGTGTACACACGCGGTCGTTGGTGCTGCGCCGGCGGAGGCAAACACGCAAGCGGCCTGTGCTGAGCCGCTGTAATTAGGTGGCCCGTGTTTCCGTGGCACACACCGCTGTTTGGCGCACGGTTACGGCGGTATTTATATTAATTTGTTTGCTCGCATCGTAACGAGGCGGCGGGGAAACACTTTACGGAGTTTTGTCGTGAAAGTTAGGTCCGGGAAGGGAGGGGGAGAGAGGCGAGGACTAGAGACAGAGAGAGGAGGAGAATGGAAGAGAGGGGAAGAGGAGAGGGCAGAGCAGAGGAAGAGAGGGAGGAAGAGAGGCCACGGTAAGGGAAGGAAGGGGAAGAGGAGAAAGCAGGGCAGGGGAGAGAGGGAGAGGGTAGAGGAGAGGGCAGAGCAGGGGAGGAGAGGGGAGGAAAAGAAGCCAGGGTAGGGGAAGGAAGGGGAGGAGGAGAAAGCAGGGCAGGGAAGAGAGGGAGGAGAGGAGAGAAAGAGAGAGAGGGACGCCGGTGGAAGTTGCAGAGGAGGAAGAAGAGGAGGCGGAGGTGTAATGGTATGAGTGATGCCTCGTCAAGTCCTACATTCGCTCAGGTGTCGCCGTGTGTTTGTCCGGGGAAATTAATAGTATAACGTCCGTGAAATACTGCCGAACACGAGTCAGGAAGAAAAACGGAGCACGGCTGTAATGAGCGACGGGAAATTGAGGCGGGACGAGAGAGAGCTGGGAGGAGGCGGGAGGCGAGGCAGCGGAGAGGAGCCGATGTGTGGACTTCCCGCAGCAAGACACACACCGGTGATCAGGGCGCGCCGGTTATCAAGTGTGTCCTTTCCGGCAACGCGTTTTCGTCCCCTCTCGTCGCGCGTCGCTAATGCAGTTTGCCCGACGGGGACGCAAACCTGACCGAGCAATGTTTGTCTGTCTGTTTTGGTTGTTGTTTTTTGTTGACTTCAGTGTCCAGCTGATGATTTGTTCTGTGTTGCAAAGAAACCAAAAGGACATAGTTTTCATAAGTGGTAGTGTTTTCTTTATTTAAGGATGGGAAGAGGAGCAGGGAAGGAAGGAGCGAAATGAAGATAGGGGAAGAGAACGTAAAGGAAGGGGTAGGGGAAGAGAACGGAAATTATAAGAAGTAAGGAGACCGAGATAGAAGGACAGAAAGAGACAAAGCAGTGATAGGAAAGAAATGAAAGTGGCAGGGATGACGTGGGAATGGGAGAGTGACGGGAAGGGAGTAAAGGAGGGGAGAGGAAGGGAACACAAAGAAGAGAGAGGAGGAGGAGGAGGAGGAGGAGGGAACGAAAGAGGAGGAAAAGAGAGGAGGGGCAAGAAGGGATTGAAGAGAAGGCAACGAAAGGAAGGACAAAGGAGAAAAGATGAAGAAAAGAGACAAGTACGCGAAGGGAAGAATCTGCAAGGATGGTAAGGGAATGAGAAAGGGGGATACTGATACGGAAGGGAAGGGAAATCAGAGTTCGGGAAGCCAAGGAGAAAGAAGAAGGGAAGCGAAGACAAGGCAAGGCAAAGGGCGAGAAGGCCAGACAGGACCGCTAGAGGAAGGGAAGCGAAGACAAGGCAAGGCAAAGGGCGAGAAGGCCAGACAGGACCGCTAGAGGAAGGGAAGCGAAGACAAGGCAAGGCAAAGGGCGAGAAGGCCAGACAGGACAGCAGGGAGAGGGAAGAAGGGTTGAGTCTGGGCCATCCTCACGTCAGGACATTATGTCGCCCTGAGCGTTGTGTGGCACCTGCTGAGGCACCTGACGGGGCGGAGGAGGAGAGACGGACCCTAAACCTGAAGAGCATTGTCCCAAACCTTATAGACAGGCGTGGCGGACTCGGCTTATGGTATTTATTGTTTCTTATGCTTTGGACTATTTCACGGGGACAGCTTTTTTCTATTTTATTTTTTTAGCGTTGATTTTTATTCTTTCGACATTTTTTTTTTGTTAACTTTTGAGAGTTTTGTTTCCAGATATTTTGTTGTTGTTGTTGTTGTTGTTTTTGTTGTTGTTGTTGTTGTTTTTGTTGTTGTTGTTTTTGTTGTTGTTGTTGTTGTTGTTGTTGTAACGATTTAAGACTAGATCAATATCCCAGGTCTTAACGTACGAACCTTTTAGAAACAGATAATTGTCATCGTTGTACCTGAAGTTCGGCATGTTTCAGTTAATTATAATCCAAGCTCATTAATAGGAATGTCTTTTGTTGAGGTAATGCGTTTCGCTTCGCGGATGAATAGATTTCCATTTGTTTCCTTTCAGAGTGTAGTCTCGTAACTTTTGTGTAAACGCTTGACCGGTAGATTATAATCGTCATCATTGCATTAACTCGTATTTTACATTCATAACTAATTAAAGGAAAGCGCTTTTAGATGTAACGCGTCTTGCTTTTTAGATTGAACATTTTAATTTTTCAGCGTTGTCACTAAACTCACGACTAGAATACATAGAAGAATCAAAACGGGAAAGGAGAATAAGGAAGGGAGGAAATACAAAGAGAAGGAAGGAAGGGAGCACAGACTGGGTAAAGAGATATAGAAGAATGAGTGACAGCACCAGTGAGAGTATTACTGTATCTGTAAGGTTAAAAATGACAACGGTGGCAGCGAGAGGCCAAATTTGTGGCTTTGCCGTGTAGCAGCGATGGGCCAAATTTGTTGCTTTACCGTGTAGCAGCGAGAGGCCAAATTTGTGGCTTACCGTTTAGCAGCGACGGACCAAATTTGTGGCTTTACCGTGTAGCAGCGAGAGGCCAAATTTGTGGCTTTACCGTGTAGCAGCGACGGGCCAAATTTGTGCCACGATATAACCCCCCCAAAAAAAGATGATACATAATCTGATCATAAATGCTTTGATATATATTATGGAATGGTTTGTGCGAGGGGTGATTTTTCCTCATTTTTCTTGCTTAGAGGGACCATTAAGAAACATGATCCCCGCTGCCACTGGGTTAAAAGATATTCTAATGGGTGTAATTCCATGTGGGCAATATAAGCAAAAGTCTATCTGAGTAGCAAGGGGCAATGAACTTATCTGACAAGCACTGACGCGTTCATCTTATCCCACAAACAATGATTTGACACTAACTAATGACCACTGCTTTGTACCCTGCCACTCATTACTCTTCGGATTAATTCATTGTAATTTTCCTTCCAAAAATGCACACTCACTGACAGCCCCAACCAACCCACTCGAGTTTCCACGCGGTATAAAGTTTTGAGGCGCAGAAAACCGAGGTATTTTAAATGTCGAAGGAGATCGAGAGAGACTTACAATGCAGCACACACACACACACGCACACGCACACACAACACAAAACAACCCCAATACACATACACAACCCCACACAACCTCCCCCCCAATGTACACACACACACATTCACCGCCCCTCACTGAACCCACTCCCCGCTCCCCATACACTGACAACCATGCTACACACAACACACTGGAGGCTTGCTAGGGAAGGAAGGAAGGAAGGAAGTTAGAGGAGCAGCAACAGCAGGTGGCGGCCCAGACCTGGAAGCGGCTCGCGTGAATTTGTTGCCCTGTTGTAAAGTTGGACAGCGAGGGAAGGGAGTGGCGCAGCGACCCTCCGGCAGCCATGTGTGTGTGTGTGTGTGTGTGTGTGTGTGTGTGTGTGCGTATGTGTGTGTGTCTGGGGTGGCTGTGAGAGAGAGAGAGAGAGAGAGAGAGAGAGAGAGAGAGAGAGAGAGAGAGAGAGAGAGAGAGAGAGAGAGAGAGAGAGAGAGAGAGAGAGAGAGAGAGAGAGAGAGAGAGAGAGAGAGATAATGATAGGTTTTATAGACGGACAGACACGGACAAGTTGTAGAGGAGGAGTTACATAGACAGGCAGACAGATAGACGGACATACAGTAAGGAGGGAAAGTAAGCTAAGAATGACTAACAAAATAGCTTGACAGAACCAAAGACAGAACAGAAAAACAGTGATAAATAGATACAGACAGGCAGACAGACAGATGCAGACAAACAGACAGACGTGGAGGGAAGGAAGCTGAATAACGAACAGAATGACCTAACAGAAAAAGACAGAAAAAAACAGATAAAAACAGACAGAGAAACGGAAGGAGAGGAAGAGATAGAGAGGAGAAGAGACAGGCCGAATCACTGACTAGGGACGGGACAGATACACACACAGACAGAAAGAGAGACAGACAGACAGAAGGGCCGGAAGGAACGCTAGCTGAATGACAGGCGGAGTGAACGGTCAACCAGAGTCAGAGAGCGAGAGAGAGAACCACACACCGGGACAGAGAAACAGACCAACAGACGGGTAGATAGACGGGGTGGTGTGCAGGCGGGCGGGGTGGAAGCTGAGTGACTGACTGGCCGCCTGACTTAGAGATGCGTGAATAATTGAAGCTGAATCATAAGGGAGAAGCATTTCCAGCGGTTGCGAGGATGCTAATAAGACGTGACTGCGGAGGTTTCAGGGGAGAGTCCTTGCCACACACACACACACACACACACACACGCACACGCACATGCACGCACACATAACCCATACACACATACGTACGCACACTCCCACGCTCAGAAGTCATGTGGAGGGTGGACGAGGCTCGCTGAATAGGGTGTACAGTGGATGTGAGGCGAGTTGAAGGGCGGTGGAGAATATGGTGGAGGGGACCCTGTGGCGAGTAGATGGCTGACGAGAAAGAAAGAATAGGGAAAAAAAGGAGAGCTGTAGGGGCGAGGGGACAAGATTATTCAGGAGAAATGGAATTACAGAGACGAGAGGAGTGGACAGCTTTTGTCATGTGCGGCCCCCATGGGAAGGAAGGAAGGAAGGAAGGAAGGAAGGCAGCGCGCGTTGATATCATTGTCGAATAGCTGGTGTGTGTGGCGAGGGACGTGTGAGGCTGAAGTAAAAAAATAAAAGAAAAAAATAAACGCACGGGAAATGATACTCTGTTCATATATGCTTTTTCTTTTATATACATGTTGGTGAGTGTGTGTTTGTGTTGTCTTGTTGTTGATGTTGCGTTTCTCTTTTGTTTTAATTTTTGTGTGTATGTTTGTTTTTGCGTTTGTCTTGTGTGTGTGATAGTGTCATATTAAAAGTGGTAATAATAGTAATAATAACACTAGTGATGGCAGTGTGGTTGTTATGCGTTATCATTGTTGCTAGTAAATGTTAGTGAAATTGCAGTAATATCAATGAGAAGATGAAGATGTAGATTAGGGTGAAGGTGATGAAGAAAAAGAAGAAGAAGGAAAAGAAAATGAAAAGAAAAAGAAAGAGAATAATGATGATGATGATGATGATAATGATGAAGATGAAGATTAAGGTGAATACGAAGAAAAAGAAGAAAAAGAAGAAGAAGAAGAAGAAGAAAAAGAAAAAGAAAAAAGCACAAGAACAACAAGAACAATAACAACAGGATTAGTAACAACAACAACAACAACAACAACAACAACAAGGAAAAGAAGAACAAGACGAACAACAACAAAAATCAAGAACAAAAAGTGAAAAAGAACAAGAAAAGGAAGAACAGGAAGGAAAAGAAACACAGGAAGAAGAAGAAGAAGAAGAAGAAGAAGAAGAAGAAGAAGAAGAAGAAGAAGAAGAAAGGGATTACCAAAGAGAGAGAGAGAGAGAGAGAGAGAGAGAGAGAGAGAGAGAGAGAGAGAGAGAGAGAGAGAGAGAGACACACCAACCCCAACAAAAACAAAAACACAAATAACATCAAACGCAACCAAAATAAATCAAAAACTACCAACACAACCAAACACACAAACAAAAAAATAACAACCGCTCACCAATAAACATAAACGAAAAAAAACAACTCACGCACTGCCCTAAATGCACAAGAGTAGTCGGCGGGTGTTATACTAGAGGAAGCAAGCTGGGCCGCCTACCTGAGTGCCTAATAAGCTTAATTGGCGCCGACAGGTAATACGGGGTGATTGCGGTCCCTCTGCCGCAGTGGGACGAGGAGGAGGAGGAGGAGGACGGGAAGAATAATGAGGGGAGAGGAGCTATGAGGAAGGGAGAGGGACGGAGTAGAAAGAGTAGAAGAAAAAGGAGAGAGAGGGAGTAGAAAGGAGGAGAAATAAAGATGAATAGCAAGGGACGAAGTAGAGAAAAGGGAAGCGGAGGAGAAAAGAAAGGAGAGAAGATGAATGAAAGGAAGAGAGGCGGATTAGAGAGAGAAAGTAGTGAAAAAGGGTAAGGAGAGGAGAAAGAGAAGGGAAAGAAGAGAAAATTAAGAGAAGAGGAGAAAGTAAGGAAAAACACAAATGCAAAAAGAAAAGTAGAAGAATTAAGAGGAAAGGAAAAAAAATAAGGAAAAAACACGAATGGTAAAGAAAAAGACGAAGGAAGAAAAGAAGGAAAAAAACGAATGTGGAAGTATAAAAGGAGAATAAAAAAGGAATAAAGGAAGAAAGGGAGCACAGAGAAGGGAACAGAGAATAAAAGAAGAATGAATATGACAACCAAAGAGAAAGAAGAGACGGGCAATGAGAAGGGGAGAGGAGAAAGGGTAAGGAAGCGAGGAGGAAGGGAGAGGGAAGAAGAGAGGGAACAGAAGAAAGAAGAGAGGGAGAGGAGAGGGATAAAGAGGAGTGAATATAACAAGAGAAAGAAGAGAAGAGAAAAAGAGAGAATGGGGGAAGAGAGAGAGAGAGAGAGAGACACGAATTAAGTTCAAGAGGAGGAGGAGGAGGAGCAAGAGGAGGAGGAGGAGGGAAAGAGATAAAATGTGTTAAGCAGGAAAAGGGAGAGAAGAAAGAAAGAATGCAGGAAGGGAGAGGAGAGAAGGAGGAGAAAGAAGAAGACAACATGAGAAGGGGAGGGAAGAAAAAAAAAAGAGGTTGGAGGTAGGATGAAAGAGAAGGAAAGGAAGAGAAGGGAAGGGAAAAAGGAAGAAAAATGAATTGTTTGAAGAAGTGTCTGTAACGAAGGAAGGAGAGAAGGAGGAGGAGGAAGAGGAGGAAGAGGAGGAGGAGAAAAATAAAATATGAAGAATAAAATGAAGTCGAAAAAGAGAAAAAAAAACAGAAAAGGAGGAGGAGGAAGAGGAGGAGGAGGCGGAGGAGGAGGAGGAGGAGGAGGAGGAGGAGGAGGAGGGAACGTCAAGGTGTCTCTAAAGTACCTAATGAGATGCAGGTATTAGTCATGTGAGGGGGGGGGGGGTGAAGGTCAGGTGTGTGTGTGTGTGTGTGTGTGTGTGTGTGTGTGTGTGTGTGTGTGTGTGTGTGTGTGTGTGTTGATAAGAACAAGAAGAACAAGAACAAGAACAGGAAGGGGACAAGATTAAGATTTTAACTCGTGGTAATTATAAGTGGAGGAGGGGAAGAGGAAGACGGAGACAGGAGGGGGAAGGGTGAAGCAGTAGGAGGGGAGATAAGGAAGGGAAAGAAAGAGGAGGAGGAGGAGGAGGAGGAGGAGGAGGAGGAGGAGGAGGAGGAGGAGGAGGGGTAGATTGCGGCGTAATTGCCAGGTCTTTAACGGGTCCTGTTACTCTCACTAATACCAGTCTGTTAATTAACTAAATGCTGTATATATTATAAGATTACTGTCATTATTGCGAACACTACCACTTTCACTCCTCCTGCTACTGCAACTACTACTACTACTACTACTACTACTACTACTACTACGATCGCTGCACATGTCTGTCTACTCTAGCTCATCCCTTTACTGTTCGTTTTCCTAATGCATAAGTTAACCGGTTCCTTAATTTTTTCATCGGTTTCGATTGTAAATTCTTGGACATCCTTCCTTTGCTTGAGTTTCCCCTTTGACCCCTACAATGTCATTCCTGCAATACGTCTATCTACTCTACCTCATCCCTTTGCTGTCCATTTTCCTAATGCATAAGTTAACCGGTTCCTTCATTTTTTCATCGTTTTCAATAGTAAATTCTTGGACATCCTTCCTTTGCTTGAGTTTCCCCTTTCACTCCTACAATGTCATTCCTGCAACACGTCTATCTACTCTAACTCATCCCTTTGCTGTCCGTTTTCCTAATGCATAAGTTAACCAGTAGCTTCATTTTCTCATCCATTTCAATAGCGAATTCTTGAACGTCCTTCCTTCGCCTGTGTTTCCCCTTTCACTCCTACAATGTCATTCCTGCAACACGTCTATCTACTCTACCTCATCCCTTTGCTGTCCGTTTTCCTAATGCATAAGTTAACCAGTAGCTTCATTTTCTCATCCATTTCAATAGCGAATTCTTGAACGTCCTTCCCTCGCCGGTGTTTCCTCATCCTCGCGACCTGAGTGCTTTCCAGGAGGGATGTATCGGGAGTATCAATCACCTCGCCAATCTAATTTGTTTACGCTTATTGGAGACTTTATTTCCTATTTGCGGGGGCAGCGTTTTGGGGCTTTCCTTGCTGTTCTGTTAATCCCTTCGCTGCCGCCTCGGAGATGAGAAAAAAGTGCTGTCTGATGCTGTCTCTGCCTCTCTTTTCTTATCTTCTTATTGTGTTTCCTCCTCCTCCTCCTCCTCCTCCTCCTCCATCTCTTGATCCTCCTACTTCTCCTCATCCTCGTTTTCGTCCTCCGTTTCCTACTCATTCTCTTTTTTTTTCTATTCCTCTTTCTGATCCACTTATGATCTCCTCCTCGTTCTCCTACTCTTATTCCTCCTCCTCCTCCTCCTCCTCCTCCTCCGTTTTCTGCTTTTATCTTCTTTTTCGACTTTTTAGTGTTCGTATTGTTCTTGTTCTTCCTTCTTGTTCTTTGCTCCTCCTCCTCCTCCTCCTCCTCCTCCTACTACTACTACTACTACTACTACTACTACTCTTCCTCCTTCTCCTCCTCCTCCTACTACTACTATTACTACTGATCTTGTACCCACTCCTCCTGGTCTCCTTCCCCTCTCCTCCTCCCCCCCTCCCCCCCCTCCTCCTCCTTCCCCCAACAGCCGCCACCATGACACAAAAAGCGCTAATGCCCCGCCCAGGGAAGAGACTTGAGTCACAACACTAATTTTCCTCCGCCATCAAACGCGCGGCAGGAGGAGGAGGAGGAGGAGGAGGAAAACCCAAAAAATATAAAAAGACAGGAAAAAAGGGACACCAGCACCACACGACCTGCATTGATAAGAGCGCAACGAAGCCTCGGTTTGGAAGTTGAAGCCAAAGGAAGAATGAAGGAAAAAAAAATAAAGGGAAAAGGAGATGAGATAAAAGTGAAGTGTGTGCTAAAGGGAAGTAGAGGTAGATAGATAGATAGATAGATAGATAGATAGATAGATAGATAGATAGATAGATAGATAAATAGAGAGAGAGAGAGAGAGAGAGAGAGAGAGAGAGAGAGAGAGAGAGAGAGAGAGAAATGGAAGGCTTGTTTGGTTTTGTATTGGAAGAGTGCAGACGCCCCCACGCAAACACACACACACACACACACACACACACACACACACACACACACACACACACACACACACACACACACACACACACACACACACACACACACATCGATGGATCTTGTATTTTAAGTCCTTTTTTTTTTTTTTGCGTCTCCATCAAGAGTTTATTTTCAAGAGAGACAAAGAATGATTTTAACCTTGAGCTGTCCAGAGCAGATGACCTTTATGTCGATGTGTGTGTGTGTGTGTGTGTGTGTGTGTGTGTGTGTGTGTGTGTGTGTGTGTGTGTGTGTGTGTGTGTGTGTGTGTGTGTGTGTGTGTGTGTGTCAGTCTGTCTGGCATCATATTCTATTTTCTGGTTTACAAATATATCTGTCTGTTTGTCTGTCTGTATGTCTGTTCGTATTCGTGTCTTGGTTAACATATCTAAGATCCATCTCTTCTCTGTCTGTCTGTCTGTTGGTCTGAGTATCTGTCTGTGTTTGTATGTCTGTCTTGCTTGAATGACTATATGTGTTTAAGCCTCTGTCTGTATCGATCTGGGTGTCTATATATCTGTCTGTTTGTCTGTCTTTGTCTGTCTGAGAGTATGCTTCTGTTTGTCTGTCTGTCCGTCACTATACTTTGATTATTCGAAGCGGAGAATCAGTATATACTCAGGAATCAGCATTTTATTTCTGCTCCCTCCTACTGATTCATAGTATTCGGGATGTAATCAGATTCGTTCCAAAAAAATATATTCTTTCTTGCTTGCTTGTTTTTACGGGGGAATAACCTTTTGATTCGGTGTTTATTAATTTCTTTGTTTTGCTACATATTTTTTTTACATCTCCACCACTACTGTCAATGTTTTCTCCTCCTCCTTCTCCTCCTCTCCCATCTCTCCCTTTATAAGAACATAAGAACGTAAGGAGTCTGCAAGAGGCTGGTTGACTAATACAAGGCAGCCCCTGTAAGCCTAACCCCACTTAACCTCCCTATCCATGAATTTATCCAACTTCTTCTTGAATGTATCTATGGTATTGGTACTCATAATGTATCCTGCTCTTCCATGTATCCATCTTTATATATATCCTCCTCCTTGCCATCTCGTTCTGTTCTCTTCCTCCTCCTCCTACTCTTTTTTTCCTTCTTGCTTCTTCTCCTCCTCTTCCTTCTCATTTTGTTCCTCCTCCTCCTCCTAACCCCTTTACCTCCTGTTCCTCCTCTCTCTCCATCATACACCTACACCACAGCTCCTCCTCCTCCTCCTCCTCCTCCTCCTCCTCACCTCCCCTCCGTGAGCTGCAAGTCTTCACCTTCTACTACTACTACCTACTACTGGCTACTACTACTAACTACTACTACTATACTACTACTACTACTACTCTACTACTACTACTCTCTCTCTCTCTCTCTCTCTCTCTCTCTCTCTCTCTCTCTCTCTCTCTCTCTCTCTCTCTCTCTCTCTCTCTCTCTCTCTCTCTCTCTCTCTCTCTCTCTCTCTCTCTCTCTCTCTCTCTCTCTCTCTCTCTCTCTCTCTCTCTCTCTCTCTCTCTCTCTCTCTCTCTCTCTCTCTCTCTCTCTCTCTCTCTCTCTCTCTCTCTCTCTCTCTCTCTCTCTCTCTCTCTCTCTCTCTCTCTCTCTCTCTCTCTCTCTCTCTCTCTCTCTCTCTCTCTCTCTCTCTCTCTCTCTCTCTCTCTCTCTCTCTCTCTCTCTCTCTCTCTCTCTCTGTCTCTCTCTCTCTCTCTCTCTCTCTCTCTCTCTCTCTCTCTCTCTCTCTCTCCAGTCACACTACTACCACCACCTCCGTCTTTCCTTCATTTCCGTCTCTTCCTATTCTTCCTCCTCCTCCTCCTCCATTACCTCATCTCCCATCCCTTCCCCGACCACCACCGATTTACAGACACTTTGCTTGCTTTCATCTTCCTCCCTCCTCCTCTTCCTCCTCCTCACCCTTCTTGCCTCTGTCCTCCTCCTCCTCCTCCTTCTCCTTCTCCTCCACCCCCCTCCTCCCATCCACCTCCTCACCGTCTTCATCCTCTTCCCTTCCCCCTCTCCCTCCTCGCCCCTCTCCTTTCCTTTCACGCCTCTTTACTCCTCCTCCTCCTCCTCCTCCTCCTCCTCCTCCTCCTCCTAGTCGTCTTCTTCCTACAACACACACTCACTCTCTCACTCTCTCTCTCACTCTCTCTCTCTCTCTCTCTCTCTCTCTCTCTCTCACACACACACACACACACACACACACACACACACACACACACACACACACACACGAGAAAATTAGAATACAAGTCTTTGTTGCCTTTTTTCATTGCCTTGCGAATTTCACAACTTTGACATAAAATTCATGGACGGAGAGAGAGAGAGAGAGAGAGAGAGAGAGAGAGAGAGAGAGAGAGAGAGAGAGAGAGAGAGAGAGAGAGAGAGAGAGAGAGAGAGAGAGAGAGAGAGAGAGAGAGAGAGAGAGAGAGAGAGAGAGAGAGAGAGAGAGAGAGAGAGAACGGGTCCGGCCTTTCAAAACTTGTCGTGCAGGGAGGAATTAGTGGTCAGTGAGGGAGTCCTTGTAGACCAGTGGTTCCCAACTTTTTTTCAGGCGACCCCACTCATGCACCTCTAGACATGACCGTGACCCCACTACTTTAGTTGTATATGTGTTATTATAACGTAATAACACCATGTTTGATATTTTGAGGTGTTGGTGACCCCAGGAAAAGCGCTTGGCGACCCCACTTACACCCCTTAACCTTTACTTTCCCTGTACCAACGAATTAAAGTTCCCGTTTAATGCACGTTGTTTATGAGGTCCCGTTTTGGATCAACTCCCAGACAGCCTATAACCTGATGCCTTTCTTCATTACAAACCTACTACAGTCGACATCAAACCCACGATATTCCCGTCCTTCGCAGTCCACCCACAAATGAATTACAGTTACTTAAGTTTGCGCGAAATTGATTTAGATGCTCGTTTTGGATTACCTCTTAAGACAATTTGATGCCTCTCTTCATGATTAACTTGCTACATCTGACCTCTAACCTTCACTATTTCTGTACTAACGCATTATTATTACCGAACATTCCAAGAGATGGCGCTTTTCTTGTGTCCGTGTACCCGTTACGATAACCTTTAAGAATATCTGCATTAGCTTGGGAAAAGAAGGGAGTAAAGTGCATAAGATTGAGGCAAAAGGGAGAGGAAGGGAGAGTGAGAGGAAGATGTGTAGTGAGTGAGGGAAAGGAAGGGAGGCGGAGAGAGGGAGAGAAAGGAAGAGGGAGAGGAAGGGAGACGGAGAGAGGGAGAGAAAGGAAGAGTGTGCAAGGTTGAGGTTGGGAGGAGCACGGGGCGTCATGAGCGAAGAGTGACTGACGACGAGCCACGCAAAGCCAGTGTTACACGTCTGTGCCTTAAAGAGAAGGTTTCCAAGTAGAGACCGCGGCTGCATTCCCTTTGTCCGCTGATCGCCTCGTTGCTCTGATGGAAGAATTTGAGCTCCGAAACGCTTGCCACACCGCGAGCTTTGAAGCGATTGCCGTGCTGAGATTGAAGAGATTGTAGCACGGTGATCATTGGCGCAGATTGACTCATTTTGTAAGTGGTCATTTTCCGCCTAATGCTCCATAATCTGATTTCAAAATGTAGCTGTTTATGTGCAACGATAATGCCGTGTAATGCCTTTGATCAACGAAACTACATATTTTTTGTCGGTGAAATGTAGCGATGTCGAGTCTGCAGACGATGTTAATGATTTGCTTTCCGTCTCCCCTACAACTCTTTTACTGGTGATTGTTTTCCGCTCTCGCTTGCACCATTAAGCAGCTGTCAGTGCTCTATATACTTCAGTGGATTGTGATTTAGAGTTCAATTGATGAGTTTGTAGAAGGGAAAGATCACGCTTATAGTCATAGGTAAAATGTCTTCTTTATTAGCAAACTCCGACATTGAGATTACCGATGTGGACCGCTTTTAAACAAGCATGAGTTCTTACCAGGCTTTTGTAGGGGCGATAAAATTTTCTTTCATTTTTTTTCAACTGATGTTCTTGCAGAGGCGACGAACTCCAACAATTGCTTCATTTATTACAACTTTAATAATAGTTTTGTTCAGGTGATGGACTCCAACAATTGCTTCATCTATTGCAACCATAATAATACTTTTGTTCAGGTGATGGACTCCAACAATTGCTTCATCTATTGCAACCATAATAATACTTTTGTTCAGGTGATAGACTCCAACAATTGCTTCATCTATTGCAACCATAATAATACTTTTGTTCAGGTGATAGACTCCAACAATTGCTTCATCTATTGCAACCATAATAATACTTTTGTTCAGGTGATAGACTCCAACAATTGCTTCATCTATTGCAACCATAATAATACTGTTGTTCAGGTGATGGACTCAACAATTGCTTCATCTATTACAACCATAATAATACTTTTGTTCAGGTGATAGACTCCAACAATTGCTTCATCTATTGCAACCATAATAATACTTTTGTTCAGGTGATGGACTCCAACAATTGCTTCATCTATTACAACTTTAATAATACTTTTGTTCAGGTGATAGACTCCAACAATTGCTTCATCTATTGCAACCATAATAATACTTTTGTTCAGGTGATAGACTCCAACAATTGCTTCATCTATTGCAACCATAATAATACTTTTGTTCAGGTGATGGACTCCAACAATTGCTTCATCTATTACAACCATAATAATACTTTTGTTCAGGTGATAGACTCCAACAATTGCTTCATCTATTGCAACCATAATAATACTTTTGTTCAGGTGATGGACTCCAACAATTGCTTCATCTATTACAACCATAATAATACTTTTGTTCAGGTGATAGACTCCAACAATTGCTTCATCTATTGCAACCATAATAATACTTTTGTTCAGGTGATGGACTCCAACAATTGCTTCATCTATTGCAACCATAATAATACTTTTGTTCAGGTGATGGACTCCAACAATTGCTTCATCTATTACAACTTTAATAATACTTTTGTTCAGGTGATAGACTCCAACAATTGCTTCATCTATTGCAACCATAATAATACTTTTGTTCAGGTGATAGACTCCAACAATTGCTTCATCTATTGCAACCATAATAATACTTTTGTTCAGGTGATAGACTCCAACAATTGCTTCATCTATTGCAACCATAATAATACTTTTGTGTAGGTGATGGACTCCAAAATTTGCTTCATTTACTACAACGAATACTTTTTTTAAGGCGAGGAACGCTAACATTTGGTTCAATACTTTTTAGAAACGATGATGCTATTTTTACTAACTTAATATTTTTGCAATGCCGATTAACACCAACTTTTGCTTCATTTCCTGCAACGAACACTTTTTTAAGGCGAGGAACGCTAACATTTGCTTCAGTACTTTTTAGAAACGATGATGCTATTTTTACTAACTTAATATTTTTGTACTAATCATTCTTCGGCGGGAGGGTTTTAAGATTAGCGCAGCCGACACCAAGAACATTACAGACGGACAACATGTCGAACCTGTGAGGCCCCGACTTTTTTCATCAGATATTTATATTATTTAGCGTCGCTTCTCCTCGGCTTCTGGCATTCCCTGACCTTAAGCGGCATTTCTTATTCGTCAGAGATCGCTGAAAGTTTTCGAAAGTCTTCACCGGAATCAGTTGTTGTAGTCCTCGGTGATGTTCCTCGTAATCGTCTAAAAAAGTTTACCCTTAAGGTTTTATTTTTTTAGTTTTGATATCAGTTTTGTAGGTAGATAGATAGGTAGGTAAATAGATAGATAGACAGATAGATGGATGGATGGACTGACAGAGGAGTAACTGACTTACTGACTGACTGACTGACTAAGTGGCTGACCGGCTGGCTGACTGACTGACTGACTGATTGACTAACTGATTGACTGAGTGACTGACCGGCTGGCTGACTGACTGACTGAATGAATGAATGAATGAATGATTGATTGATTGATTGATAAGTAGATGGATAGATAAATAGATAAACAGATAGATAGATAGATTGATTGCTTGACTGATTCATAGATAGATAGACAGACAGATCCAGCACCAGAATCTAATGAAGCACCCAAAACATATTCTTTCCATACGAGTCAAGTCTGTGTTCTCTTGTTAAAACCCTTCCTGCTGTTGACGACTTTGCCCTTGCTATATGTGTGTTCGATATTATTAATCTAATGAAGCACCCAAAACATATTCTTTCCATACGAGTCAAGTCTGTGTTCTCTTGTTAAAACCCTTCCTGCTGTTGACGACTTTGCCCTTGCTATATGTGTGTTCGATGTTATTAATGAGAAGAAGCTCAATCAAAACTGCTTTCTAGGGTTTTAAAATTATAATGTTTGATAATGCGCAAGATGAAACGGACCCCCGCCAAACATTGAAGACCTTTTTGCCCGAAGCTGCGCCGCGAGTCCTTAATCAGTAAATGTCAATGATTAGGAAGCAAAAGTTTACGTCCAATTAGCCGATCGGGCAGCGCAGATAGGTGGATGGATAGATAAATAGATAGATAGATAGATAGATAAGTAATGCAATAATAATAGAGGGAGCAGTGATTAGCGGGCTTTTTTCTACACTTTCTTTTTGTTGTCCTTGAGCTCCTTCCTTTGTTGTAAAAAAAATATAAAAAAAATAGATAGATAGATAGATCGATAGATAGATGGATGGATGGATGGATAGGTAAAAAGAAAGAAAAAAAAAGGAAAGAGAAAGAAAGACAAGGAAATTAAGAAAGGAAGGAGGGAAAGAGGGAAGGAAGAAAAAGAGAAAAGAAAGAAAGGAGACAGAAAGAAGACAGACAGACATAAAAAAGACAGACTGACAGGCATGGAAGTAAACGCTCTTCGCCTCATCAACTCACCTTCTATGACTTAATGCCTGTCGTTTTTCTTATGTTCCTTTTTTATGTTAGATCTCTTGTTGTGTTTATCGATGTTCTTTTATTGTAGCTTCTCTTCTGAACTTGCTAACTGCACGTCTCCCCCTTTCAGAGGCTTCCCTGCATAAGAACATCGTTTGTGTCTCATGCCTATGTTATGCAACTCCCTAATGCACGAGTTAACCATGATCTTTATCCCTCTCATTGGCAAACTCTTAAACAACTTCCCTTTGTCAATGTTTCTTTCCTCCTAGAACTTCAAATCTCTCAGGAAGGAGCATCAAGACACCTCTCGAACCTATGTTGATCGCTCGCTGTGGCTTCTCTGTACCCTTTTCGCAGCAGCCCCGTCATACGAGCTTATTTCTAGTTGCGTTGCGATTACTCTGGATCATTTGTCGCCAGAATGATCGTGCTGAACTGAATCACTGGAGGTGGGAACTTATTCCAGCTTTGTGTGGAGTATGAACAACGTCTTTAAAAATGAGATTATCGTTAGTGTTGGTGGTAACAACGACCAAGCTGTTGTTGAATACATTATAAAAATAATAATTATACTTGTTCGCAACGTGCTGGTTGTCCGTCACCAAGTTACTCGCGCTGTCAACTAAAAGCTCGATCTCTCTTCTTCTTTCCTTTTTTGCCGAAAGTCAGTTTTAAGAAAGACCGGATTATTTTTCACAACGGGCCCCTGACTTACTAATTCTTAGACTCGTCGCCTCGCTTCTTGATAAAGTCTGTTACTTTCAGGCGAGTTTTGCACTTTCTTTCTTTCGCCTATTAAAGAAGTTTCTGTCTTGAAGAGAATGCTTGATTTCGCTTCTAAACCATGACGGACTTTTAATAATGTTGTGTTGCTTTCGTAAAGTTGAACGAGGTCATTCTGGTAAGTAATTGATTTTTAGAAAGTTAGCCACAACTCATCTACGGCAGAGTCATCTAATCGTTGCATGTTTGCCAGTATTTGCGTGAGTATTACGAAATATGTTATTTTTAAGATTTCGTCATAGTATTTCAAATGGACTCATTCTTGCATGTGAGAAAGTGTTGAAACGCACCAATTTTTTTGTCGTAATAACTGGTGAGTTGTCCCGTGTCGTTACTGACAGTATTCTCCTGAGTCTCCAGAACAAAAACCAGTGTATTGATTTAGTCGAGTGGGTTTGTAAGCATTTCGCGTAGGTATTAATTGAATACTGTGCTTCTCCTTCAGCACCAGAGTGACGGCCAGTCCATGCGCAGGAGATTAATATTTCCTTAACTCGAGGCTTCGCTGCTCCGCCGTGTTTGACGCAAGACAACACACATCCAGCATCACCTCACGACTGTCCCTGGGGGGGGAGAGAGAGAGAGAGAGAGAGAGAGAGAGAGAGAGAGGCAGACTGGCAGGAAATACACACACACTTACACACACACCACACCACAACACACACACACACACAACACAACACAACACACCACAACACAACACACCACACCACACCACAACACAACACAACACAACACAACACACCACACCACACCACACCACACCACAACACAACACACCACACCACACCACACCACACCACAACACAACACAACACAACACAACACAACACAACACAACACAACACAACACCCACATACACATCCCTCCTTGCCCCCCCCCCCCCCACACACACACACACTTATACCCCCCCCCCCAACCCCAGCCCCGAGCCCCCACACAATACCCGTAAAAGGCCCGCCATTCAACCCCGCGATTGAGTGAGGCGCGGCAGCCGTCCAAGTTAGCCAGGAGTCAGGGGTCGGAGTCCTTCTCTTCCTCGCGGCCATAAACTCAAAACCACGACTTTACGGGAAGGTGGAGGCGGAGGAGGGAGAGACAGGAGGTAACTGGATGGCCAAGGAGGGCGGTAGAGGAGAGAGGAAGGGAGAGGAGGAGGAGAGAGAGAGAGAAGGTTACAGGTTAGCCAAGAGGGGAGTAGAGGGGAGAGGAAGGGGGAGAGAGAGAGGCAGGAGGTTACAGTAGAGGTAAGAGAAAGGGAGAGGAGAGAGAGAGAGAAGGTTACAGGTTAGCCAAGAGGGGAGTAGAGGGGAGAGGAAGGGAGAGAGAGAGAGAGAGAGAGAGAGAGAGAGAGAGAGAGAGAGAGAGAGAGAGAGAGAGAGAGAGAGAGAGAGAGAGAGAGAGAGAGAGAGAGAGAGAGAGAGAGAGAGAGAGAGAGAGAGAGAGAGAGAGAGAGAGAGAGAGAGAGAGAGAGAGAGAGAGAGAGAGAGAGAGAGAGAGAGGAGAGGGATCGTTCTGAAAGGCTTAGACGAGGAGGGGAGGGAGAGAGTGTTAGCAAAGGGTTAGATAGAAGTGGAAGGGAAAAAGAATAGTTGCGTGAAGGGAGAACTAGAGTGGATAGTGGACTTGGGACATAGCGACCAGTGAAAAAAAAAAAAAGAGTAGAATGAAGCGGATGAATATGGAAGGCAATAAAGAGAAGAGAAGGAAGGGGAAAGAGGAAGAGGAACAGAGGTGAAGTGGAGGGAGGGAATGGAGGAAGGAGGACAAGGGTGAGAAGGGGAGTGTGGGGGGGAGGGGGGGGGGGTGAATGGCACTGAATTGGAGGGAATGTGAAGGGAGACTGAAGTAGGGTCAAGGTTACCCGTGGAATTGAGTGGAAGAGGATTGGAGAGGAGGAGAGAGGGAGGGGAGAGAGGAAGGAAGAGGGGAAGGTGAGGGGAGAGAGGGAGAGAGAAAAAGAAGAAGAATAGGGATGTTGATGGATTTAGGGAGCAAAGGGTAGAATAGGAGAGTGAATAGCGAAGGAGGAGATGAGAGAGGAAGGAAGGAGGAGAGGAGGGAGAGTACGAGTAGGGAGGAGAAGAGAGTGCAGCTGAAAATGAAGAGAAGAGGAAGATTGAAGCTGATATATTTAACGGAGGGGGGAGGGGAAGAATAGGAGAGCGAATGGTTAAGGAGGAAACGAGAAAGGGAGAATGAGGTCAAGAGAGAGAGAGAGAGAGAGAGAGAGAGAGAGAGAGAGAGAGAGAGAGAGAGAGAGAGAGAGAGAGAGAGAGAGAGAGAGAGAGAGAGAGAGAGAGAGAGAGAGAGAGAGAGAGAGAGAGTAGGAAAAGGTGAGGGGAGGAATATCGTAGACTTGGAAGGGAAAGAAAGGAAGAAGATTTGGGAAAGGAGGAACAGAGAAGAGGAAGATTAAGGGAGAAGTAGGAAGAAGAACAGGAGAAGAGAGAGGGAGAGAAAAGTGAAGAGAGGAAGAACGTTGATTTGGGAAAGGAGGAAGAAAGAAGAAAGGAAGAAGATGGGGAAGGAGTTTAAAGAGGAGGAAGGGAAGAATGAGGGATGAAGGGTAAATGAGAGAGAAAGAGTATGAACGGGGGAGTAGAGGAGGATGAATATGAGAGGGAAAAGAACAGGAAGGGAAGGAGATTAAAGAGAAGTGGAAGAGGAAGACAGGAACAACTAGAAAGGAAGAAGTGGAGGAGAAAGAGAGAGCGAGAGAACACACACGAAGGAGGAGGGAAGGATGAACGTGGATCTAGGAGTGGAAGAATAGAAGGGAAAAGAGGTTAAAGAGGATGAAGTGGAAGAAGAGGAGGAAGAGGAAGACACTCAACATGCACTGATTGAGGAAGATGGAGGGAGAGAAGCCGCTGTTAGCCATCTGCACCCAGCCACCTGCAGGACGAGGAGGAGGAGGAGGGGTAACAAGAGATCATTGGTGGTAGTGGTAATGGTGTGGGTGGTGGAGGTTGACAGTGGTGGTGACAGAAGTGGTAGTTTATTTGTTGTTTGGTTGATGAATTACTCGTATTGTGGTGGTGATGGTTGTGAACTTGTGGTATTGATGTTGGTATTGATGGTGGTGTTGATGGTGATGGTGATGATGGTGCTAGTGGGGGTGATGATAGGTGGTGGTGATGGGAAATGGTCGTGGTGATGATGGTGGTGCTAGGGGGTGATGATTGAAGTGGGGGTAATGATAGGTGGTGGTGGTGGTGGTGATAGTGGTGATGATAGGTTGTGGTGAGGTGATAAAGATGGTGGTGATGGTGGTGATGATTGAAGTAATGGTAATGACAGCTAGTGAGGTGATAGTGATGATGATAGGTGGGGTGGTGATGACTGACGTGGGGGTGATGATTGTGATGGTGGTGATGGTTGAAGTAATAGTGATGACAGCCAGTGAGGTGATAGTCGTGATGATAGGTGGGGCGGTGATGACTGACGTGGTGGTGATGATGGGTGGAGATCGTGATAGTGGTGTTCAAAGGTGGTGGTAGTGGTGGTGATGATGGTTATGACAAGTGGTGTTACAGTAGTGATGATGGTGGTGTTAGTTACGTTAGTTAGTGCTAGTTAGTGACCTTTCTTTTTGCCCACTTCTCTGTACTCTATTCAGGAGCAGGAAGTAGCGGGGTTATTTTTCATTATTTTCCTTTTTTTACGCCCTTGAACTGTCCCCCATCACCCAACTTACACCATCATCCAACGCATCCAACCTCTCAACATCCATCTTTTCCTCACACAGTCACCCATCCTTTCCCCTTTCCCCTCCTTTGTGGTAAAAAAATAAAGTCTCAAACAAAAAGAAGATTAATCAGTCAGAAAACCATTCAGTTTACCAGCGTCCCCCCTCCCTCACTCCCCCCCCTCTTCCACCCTTACTTCCCCCCCTCCCACACGTACCCTATATATCGATAAAAACTTAACTTCACAAATCAGAAATACATTAAGAATAAACTAACGTGTCTGATTAATTAAAACAAAAAGATGTGCAATAACAAACTGACGTAAATAAAATGTTGAAAAAATGTACTTAATCATTATCATCATTGTTATTATTATTAGCTGTTCGACACACACACACACACACACACACACACACACACACACACACACACACAGGCATAAACACACAAAACAAACACAAGCAAACAAGCAAGTAGCCGGCTTTTTATATTGGTGTTTCCTTTTTTTGTGCCCCTGTGCTGTCTCCTTTGCTGTAAAAAAAATAAAAAATAAAAAGCAAGTAAGGAAGGCAGACAGACCCCATCGAGCAGGCGGCAACGTCGAACCCCCGCCGCCAGGTGTGAGGCTCGATGGGTCCTCCGCGCAGCCCCCGAAAACATTCCTTCAGCCCAAACTAACTTAAGAGAAAAAGAACCAGAGGAAAAAAAAAAGATTAAAAGGCTTCGTGTGTTTTTTCCTTTGATCGTAAAGTTGTGCGGAATATTTAACTCATGAAAGCCAGCCAGCCAGCCCCCCCAACCCCCCCCCCCTACACACACACACACACACACACGCACACACAAGTTGGAGCGGCAAGAAGTGTGTTTTATGTCCCGGTGGTCGTTTTTATGGTCGTCGATGCACAGTGGACTCAAGGATTCAAGACGCCGGGAATGCAAATGGGTTTTCCGTTCCTAACTCATTGATTAAGGGCGAGTTGCATGTGTGTGTGTGTGTGTGTGTGTGTGTGTGTGTGTGTGTGTGTGTGCCATTCCCGCCGCAGCCGCCTGTTCACACAGCTCGCCTCGACACCACGGCCGTTGTTTGTAATGTTCAGCCCCCGTGCATTTGGCGCGGCGCGTTTTCAGCCTAACGCGAGTTTCATAACATTCCCTGGCCATAAATCCACCACTTTTGTGATGAATCGACTCTGATGCTGCCGGCGCGGCCTCATCACGGGGACGCCACTACACACACGGAGTTAATTTGCTGCGACACCCATCAGCGACAGCATCAGCGGCCCGCCTGCAAGGGAGGGGCAAGGGGCGCCGCGCCACAATCAATAGTGGGTCGTCGTAAAGAAAGTTTCTTCATCCGGCCCCGAGGAGTCACCACAATACCCAAACTTAATAGATTAAGTTGTAAAGGAGTCGTCGAAGAGGTAAACTTGTGGGCGAGGAGGGCGCGGCGAGGGCGGGCAGCGCCAGGCGGCGGCGGGGTGTTGAGGGAGTGACTGAAGGGGAGGGCGGAGCGTCGGAACCGCGGCGAGGAGGTGACGGATGGGGTGCTGCGTCCTGTCTGACACCGAGTAATGTGTGGCGCCATTACTGTTTATGTGCTCGTGGCCACATGAGGTGCGGCTGACATATGGGGCCTTTACTGCCGCGCTGGTGGCTGTGTTATTTGCTGGAGACGCCGAGAGGCCGCCGCGGATATTGATGTCTCCGATGCCTCGCCGCGTAGCTCTTGTGCCGTGACGAAGCGAACCGTTTAGCGCGGCATTCCTGCACCAACCCCGCGGCGCAGTAACGTTCATGGGTGTGGGTCAGCGTTGTCAAACTGTCGTACTCTGAACATTGCAGTTATCATTTTTTTAGGCTCCACGACTGTCATAACCACACAAATAACGATAGAAATTTAAAGTTATCGTTAAAACAGTTAAATATTGATGGGTTTCGATCTTTTTTGCTACAGGTATCGAAAATGCAATGCGACGAGTACGATAACTTGGCAACGCTGGTGTGGGTGTTAACACCTGTCCGCTACGCAAAGTCTTCGCCGTTTTGTTTATAAACCTACGTAGTATTCCACGACCTACTTCTTCGTGCTGGTCAGGAGTGGTGTAACGGCCTCAGCGCGAAGGCTTTTTTTTTTCCGTCATGGCGCAGGCAATTTTTATAGTGGCGCCAGTTATGCTTGATACAGATGAAATTGGTATTGACTGAAACTGATGAACTGTTATTATTATTATTGCTAGTATTAGTATTTGTATTAGTATCATCATATGAGGTTCATCTACATCTATCGATCTATTTCTTTCTATGTATGTGTGTGTGTGTGTGTGTGTGTGTGTGTGTGTGTGTGTGTGTGTGTGTACATCAAAGCGCGAACACACACGACAAAAAACACGCATTAAAAGAGTGTAAATTAAGCAAACACATTCGCTGATTAGAAATGAGAGAGAGAGAGAGAGAGAGAGAGAGAGAGAGAGAGAGAGAGAGAGAGAGCGAGAGCGAGAGCGAGAGCGAGAGAGAGAGGTAATCACAGTAATGGTGCTAAAATAGAAAAAAAAATCCACGTTGAAAATATGGCTGCTCAATAATTAGGTGTGTGTGTGTGTGTGTGTGTGTGGGTGTGGGTGTGGATGTGATGTATTTTTTGTGTGATGATGAGGCAACTGTCACACTACGTCCAGCCTCGCCAGCTAACCAATCACATACAACACTCAACTGACCTTTATTAATACTCACCATGTTCTGATCTCGTGCTGGACTCGGGATGACCAGCCAGAACCCTCCTCTACATATTCACGAAGTCTTTTTTTTTACAACAAAGGAGACAGCTCAAGGGCACAAAAAAAGGAAACAATAATAAAAAAAAAAGCCCGCTACTCGCTGCTCCTAAAAAGCATCCAAAGAGGTGGCCGAAAGAGGGGGTTAATTTCGGGAGGAGACTGGACTCTCACATCACAGCCACACCCTTGCACACCCACCCACACATTCAAGAGGAGAGAATCAAGACACCTCTCCACCCGAAAATGACCTCTCTTTTGGCCTCACTTTCATTTTGTTTTAGTATCGGAGTAGCGTTTAGTGAAGTTTTTATTTTATTTTTATATTTTGAACTTTACCTTCCTCTCTTGCTAGAATTTCCACCCACACTTCCTCCCTTCCTTTCCCCTCCCTTCCTTTCCCCTCCCTTACCTCCCTCCCTTTCCATTCCATTCCTCCCCCATTTCCTCCCTCCATCGCTCCCTTCCTTTCCCCTCTCTTCCTTACCTCCCTTTCCATTCCATTCCTCCCCCATTTCCTCCCTCCATCGCTCCCTTCCTTTCCCCTCTCTTCCTTACCTCCCTTTCCATTCCATTCCACCCCCATTTCCTCCCTCCATCGCTCCCTTCCTTTCCCCTCCTTTACCTCCCTCCCTTTCCATTCCATTCCACCCCCATTTCCTTCCTCCATCGCCCCCTTCCTTTCCCCTCCCTTCCTTACCTCCCTCCCCCTTCCACTTCATCTCACCCCCCATTCCCTTCCTTCATCGCTCCCTTCCTTTCCCTTCCCTTCCTTACGTTCCTCCCCCTTCCATTTCATCTCACCCCCCCCCCCCAATCCCTCACACCCACACGCACCCGGGAGAAAGGAAACAACCCCCGTCTGAGCGAGCACCGGGTATACTCATTCACTGCTGGGTGGACAAGGGACATGGGTGAAAGGAGGCTGCCCATTCGTCTTCACCCCGACCTGGAATCGAACTGGGGATCTCGTGTTTGTGAGGCGAACTTGCTAACCTCTTCACTGTGGAGTTTATATGTCTGTGCTTGTTTGTTTGTTTGCTTATATGTGTGTGAGTGTTTGTGTTTTTTATGTATGTTAGAGAGAGAGAGAGAGAGAGAGAGAGAGAACTAAAAGAACAGAAACAGATGTCGTACAATCTCATTTTACTCTCTTACAGGGTTGATTTCTTTTGTTCTTTTCGTCTATTTTGTTTTCCTTTTTTTATATCTGGGTGATCATAGACCCTGCTAGGCTTGCTGGTGGGTGTTCATGTTCATCTTTAGCGTAACAAAAGTGACTTGCTGACGATGAGAGTGAGGAAGAGAAGATGTGGGAAGGAAGATGAATTTTTTTTTTTTTTTTTTTTTTTTTTTTTTTTAGAAGGCAAGCGATAAGAGGAAGGAATATGTTAGACCAGAGAGAAGAGAAGCAAGAACTAGTACGTAAAAAAAAAAGAGGCGAAATTAAAAGAAAAAGATAGTTGAGAAAGTAAGAATTAGATGATAGGCAGGAAGAAGAAAGAAAGAAAGGAAAAAAGAAAAGAGAAAAGAAAGAAAGAGAAGGAATAAAAGAGAGGAAGAAAGAAAGAAAAAATAGGATGGAAGAAAGACGATAGAAAACGAAAGAAAGAAAGAGAAAACGGGAAGAAGTTATAAATTAAAAAAGAAATGAGAAGAACAAAAACTCAGTAAATAGCTAAAAAGAAGAACACTACAAAGAAAAAGAGAAAGAAGGAAACGAAAGCAAATGAACATCTAAAGAGAGAAAATCAAAAGAATCAAGACCACTAATAATTATCAAAGGCAAGAATAATTAAGATGAAGAAGAAGGAAGCAAGAAAGCTAAAAGTGACAAAGATGACGATTAAACACAGAAATCTTGTAGTTTGCCCTTAATTTGCCTTAAAACACACACAAACACACACACACACACACACACACACACACACACACACTCTCTCATGCCCTTCAAGTGTTGCATAGATTCCTTCATGCTGTGTTGCTACTGACTGGGCGGGTGTTCTTATGTGTTGCTGATTGAAAAGTGTTGCGGTGTTGCATATGTTCAGCTTCGTGCACCTGTATTACTTTGAAGAGTCTCCGCACTGTTGCTTTGGTTAATTATTCTTTGTGTTGCTGGTTGATTTATTTGACGTGTTGCTGAGGGTGAACGTCTGGTGCCATGCTGACCTGTGTATCACCTCAAGACTCACCACAATGCTCTTACTTAGTGTGTTAGTGACCTTTTTTTCGAGTTAGTTAAGTTTATGATCGAATTTTAAGGACTTTTCGAGCTGTTCCTCTTTGGTGTGTTGCTGACTTGCTCCTGTGGTCAATTCAAACACTTACCGAACTGCTGTTTAGTGGTGTGCTAGTGACTTGTTGATTGGAGTTACTGGGGCCTGTAATCGAGTGGAGAACTTATCGAACTGCAATTCCTCTGGTGTATTACTAAGTTGTTATTGTTGTCGACTCGTGAAATTACCGAGTTTTTGTATTTTGATGTGTCAGTGAGTTGTTTTCGTGTTGCTGAAGTCTGGAATCGAATTTTAAGAACTTACCGAACTGCTATTCATCTGGCGTATTGCTGAGTTGTTATTGTTATCGACTCGAGAAATTACCGAGTTTCTGTTTCTTGGTGTGTTAGTGAGTTATATTCGTGTTACTGAAGGTTGGAATCGAATTTTAAGAACTTACTGAACTACTCTTCTTTGGTGTGTCAGTAACCTGCTTTAAGTTACTGACGCGTGTGATCAACTCGACAACTTTCCGAGCTTCTATTTTTATCTTTCTGACTTGTTTGAGCACTTTTTTTTACCCGTTCCTGACATTTTTTTGCTTTTTGTCTTTGGCTGACTCTTGAACTTACCTAGCTGCTGTTCCTTGGTGTGTTGCTGACGTCTGTGATCACTTCAAAACCTTATTGATATTTTTTGGTGTTAATGACTTTTTCTTTAGTTACTGGCGTCTGTGACTGATTAGAGACCTCACCGAACTGCTCTTTCTTGGGCTTGCACTGACTTTTTTTTTTTTTTAATTTTCGTCTGTGATTGGGTCAGGAACTTATCGAGCTTATGTTTATTTGTGTGTGACTGACTTATTTTTTAGCTACTTTCGTCTATGATTGGGTCAGGAACTTATCGAGCTTCTGTTTTTTCGTATGTGACTGACTTATTTTTGTGTTACTTTCACCTGTGATCAACCCAAGAACTTTCCACAAAGCTGTTCTGTGATGTGTTAGTGATTTGTAACTGTGATCGACTGGAGAACTTACTGAGCTGGTTTCTGATGTTTTACTGGCTTATTTTTGTGTGTGTTACTATCGTCTGTGATCGGGGCGCGAATTTACTGAGCGGCGGTTTCTTTAGGGGTGAGTCACAGAGATATATATGTATTTAACTCTGTGGGGTAAGTTGGGCTGCTGAGTCTGAGGCACCATTGCTAGATTGTCGTACTCAGAGTATAGCATTTACCGGCTTCTGACGCCTAACTATTACCAAGAAGCATCAGCATTTAACTTTTTTAACGATAACTCTAAATCAATTTCGTTATTGGAGCCCAGAAGACAGTTTGGCGTAGGAAGTCGGAAATATAATCGGCTGAGTACGACAATCTGGCAACGTTGGACTCGGAGGTCTTGTTATATTCCCCACAAGTGTTATTTACCTTCAGGATAGTGTTGTTATTTTCCGGTGTCTGTTAGGGCCATCACGTTACTGCTTGGCGTTTCCTGTCGTGTTGCTGCGTGAAAGACTTACCATAACAGTGATATATTTTAGTGCTGACCTGCTTTATTCTTTACCGATACATTAATTGATGAGGGCAGTCAGAGTCAATCATGTTGCTAGCCTCCTCCTCTTCCTCTTTCTCTTCTTCCTCCTTCTCTCCTTCACCATCTCCACCATCACCGCCAACCACTAACAACTCATTCTCCTCCTCCTCCTCATCATCATCATTATCTCCCCTCCATTACTACCATATTACCGTCTCTATGTTGTGGTATTTTCCCCGTGTTACTAAAATGTTCCTTGTCTCTGTGATGTTTTCCCTGTTTTCCCTGTGTTGCTAACGTCCTTCCTTCTTCGTGTGCCGCAGAAGGAGCTGTCGGAGGGTCGGCGGGTGAAGCTGAACAACGTACAGCTGAGTGCCTCGGGAATGTACAAGTGTGAGGTAATCGGCGAGGGCCCGGAATTCCTCACGTCGGACAAGCACGCCCGGATGATGGTTGTCAGTAAGTATGGGAAAGGGAGGAAGGGGGAGAGGGGAGAGGAGGGGAAGGGGGAGGAAGGGGAGTTGGTGTGTATAGAGGAATTGGCTTTGGGGTATGTTGATGGGAGGGGAGACGGGAGGGGAGGGGAAGGTGGGAAGGGGAGTTTGTGTGTATGGAGGGATGGGGTTTGAGATATGTTGATGTGGGGGGTGCGGGGGAGAGGGGAGGGGAAGGGGAGGAAGGGGAGTTGGTGTGTATGGAGGGATGGGGTTTGGGGTGTGCTGCTGTGGGGGGGCGGGGGGTTGGGGATAGAGGAGAAGAGATGTCTGCCTGTCTCTCTTTGTCTGAGCTAGTGGGCTTTTTTTTTTTCTTTTTTTCTTTTTTTTTACCCTTGAGCTCCTTCCTTTACTGTCTGTTTTTGTTTGTTGGCTTTTTGATTTTTTTGTCTTTTGTTTGTTTTTGTTTGTGATGTTTTGTTTTGTTTGTTTTTGCTTGTGATGTCTGTCTCTGTCTGTGCTAGCGGGCTCTCTTGTTTTTTTTTCTTTACTGTTTGTTTTTGCTTGGTGTTGTTGCTGTTTTTGTTTTTCGTCTTTTGTTTGTTTTGTTTTTTCTTCTGTAGCCTGTACCTCTTTTTCGTCACTGGTCTGTCTTCATAATTCTCCCTGTTTGCCTGTTTTTCTTTTTTTTTTTTTTGCCTACCTTCTGTTTGTCTTCTCTCTTCATCACTGGTATCCGTCTATCTATGTCCGTCTCGTTTGTCTGTCGTTATTTTTCACTTTCCTGATTGTTTTCTTTGCCTTCTTTGTCTCATTTTCTCATCATCGTTATCTCTGTCTCTGTTTGTGTCTGTTTTGTCTATCTGTTTTGTCTCCTGCCCGTTTTACTTGCCTTCTCTGTCTCTTTTCATCATCGGTATCTCCCTGTCTGTATGTTCGTGTGTACGTGCCATTTCTCTACCTCACTATCTCCCCCTCCCTCTGTTGACCCTCCTGTATTACTGTCATTCACTAAAAATTAAACAAAGGGGTAAAAACAAGAGAGAGAGAGAGAGAGAGAGAGAGAGAGAGAGAGAGAGAGAGTCCGTTCATGCTCCCCTCGCTAGTGTATAGGCCATTCTCGTCCCCTATGTTGCAGCCTCCTCCAGTCCCATCCTTCGGCCCCTCCTTCGCGGCCTCCTTCAACCCCGCGGCGTGTGTAATTCCAAGCCCTTATTCCTGCTTATTCCCGTTTTTTGTTTCGCGTTATTTCTGTTCTTTGTTTCAGCACAATTTTGCTTTTTTTTTATAGACTTTTGGTTGGTGTTAAGGACTTACTCAACAAGAATATATGGAGTTGTCGATATCTATAAGTAGTAGTAGTAGTAGTAGTAGTAGTGGAAGTAGAAGCAGAAGTAGTAGTAGTAGTAGTAGTAGTAGTAGTAGAAGTAGTAGTAGTAGTAGTAGTAGTAGTAGTAGTAGTAGTAGTAGTAGTAGTAGTAGTAGTAGTAGTAATAGTAGTGGTAGTAGTAGTAGTAGTAATGCTCTATTTCCTTTGTTTAATGTATTCCAGTCTATTATTCCACCTCGTTGTGTATCAGTTGTTCCAGTCTCTAGTTCCCATGCCTTCCAGGTCCTTGTTTCATCTAATATATTTTTTTCCAAGTGCTTTCCTGGCCTTTCGCTTTATGCCATTTTTTTTTTTTTTCTTAAGCCATTCCAGCCCCGTGATCCGATGTAATCCAATCTCTCATTCCAACATATTCCGAGTCCTTGTTTCAACGCAGTTCAATCTTTATGTAGTTTCAGCTGATCCCAGTTCTTTGGTTCCATGTAGTTCAGTTATTAGTTCTAGCTTATTCCAGTTTTTTTTTCTGCTGTCTCTGTTCCTTTGTCTCCCTCTCCTTCTTTTCCCATCATTTCCTATCACCTTGCCTCCTTACCTACCTGTGTCTGTGTTCTTTGGTTCCCTGTAGTTCAGTTCCTAGTTCTAGCTTTTTCCAGCCTTTCTTTTCCTGTTGTCTCTGTTCCGTTGTCTCCCTCTCCTTTTCTCATCGTTTCCCATCACCTTGCCTCCTTACCTAACATGGGTCTATCCACCTACCTGTGTCTGTGTTTTTTGGTTCCCTGTAGTTCAGTTCCTAGTTCTAGCTTATTCCAGCCTTTCTTTTCCTGTTGTCTCTGTTTCGCTGTCTCCCTCTCCTTCTTTTCTCATCGTTTCCCATCACCTTGCCTCCTTACCTAACATGGGTCTTTCCAACTACCTGTGTCTGTGTTCTTTGGTTCCCTGTAGTTCAGTTCCTAGTTCTAGTTTATTCCAGACTTTCTTTTCCTGCTTTCTCTGTTCCGTTGTCTCCCTCTTCTTTCTCATCATTTCCCATCACCTTGTCTCCTTACCTATTATGCGTCTTTCCACCTCCTGTGTCTGTTTTCTTTTGCGGGAACAGAGCTTAGGAGGCTTTCTTTTGCTTTTTATTTCTTGTTTTTACCCTTCAGTTGTTTCCTCTGCTGTAAAAACAACATTGTAGAGTATTGAGGTCCTTAATGTTGCCTTGCCTGTAGCAGCGACGGGCCAAATTTGTGGCTTTACCGTGTAGCAGCGGCGGGCCAAATTTTTCCCATGATATAAACCCCCCAAAATAGACGATGCATAAATTAATCACATTTGCGTTGATATATATAATGAAATGGTTTGCTTGAGTGATGATTTTTTCTCATTAATTTGCTTAGAGGGGCCTTTAACCTAACCTAACCTAACCTAACCTAACCTAACCTAACCTAACCTTTAACCTAACCTAACCTAACCTAACCTAACCTAACCTAACCTAACCTAACCTAACCTAACCTAACCTAACCTAACCTAATCTTAGAAACATGACCCCTGCAGCTACCGGGTTAAGTCGCACTCTGCCACACTTTGCCTCTCAGTCCAGCCCCTCGTAGTAAATCATTTCGCCTCAACCCAAGCCCTTCAGTCCCCTGCCAATTAAGTCGAGGCTCGCTGTGACATGTGGTGGGACGGAGGCTTAGGACGGGCTTAATCGGGCTTTAGGGAGACTAGATCAGGCTTAAAAGGGACTAGGTCAGGCTGGAGTGGGCTAGGTCAGGCTTACAACAACACCTTCCAATGCTTCTTTATGTCCTGTACTCTTTTCCCCTGCCTCCTGCTCGTCCCACTTCGCCCCTTTCTTCCCCTCTCTGCTTTCTACGAACTCTTCATTGCCCCTTCCTTGCCCTCTCCTGCTATCTGCTTTCCCCTTTCCCCTTTCTATCCCTCTAAAGTCCTCTCCTACTCTCCTGCTTTCCCCTCTGCCCTTTCTATCCCTCTAAATTCCTCTTCTACTCTCTCTTCTCATATCCTTTTCCTTTTCATCTCCTGTCCTCTTCTTCCTTTTCTCTATCAGCTTTTCTTCGACCCTCTCTTCTCATATCCTTTTCATTTTCATCTCCTGTCCTCTTCTTCCTCTTCTCTATCCCTAGTCAGCTTTCCGTAGTCCCTCTCTTACCCTGCTCTCTCCTTTTACACTAACCTGCCCTCTTCCTCTTCTTTTGACCCTTCCCTACCACCTCTATTCCCTGCTCTCTCCTTAGCCGTTCCCTCACCCTAATATCTGCCCGTCTTTCCTTTCCTCTACCTTGCCCTTTTCCTATTCCCTTAACCTTTCCTTGCCACTCCCAGTCTCTGCTCTCTCTTCCCCTCCTGCCTTCCCTTGCGTCTGCCTGTCTCCTCTTCTTAACTTCTCTTATCCCCTGTCCACTTCTTTTAAACTCCTTCCTCTCCTTTCTTCACTCCTTCATTCCACCCTCCATGCCTTCCCTGCTCCCCTTCTCGCCTCCTCTCCTCCTCGTTCCGCTTAAAGCCTCCCAGAAACACTATAAATACTCCGTTCAAATTAACCTGGCAAATACGCCCCGCCCACACTAGCGGCCCAGGAACCACCAAAAAGATTAAACCTTTCTCAGCACCCACCAATCACATGCAGCCTGATTTGAGGGTGGGGCGTGGTTGGTTTATGAGTTAGCCAATGATGTGCAGCTGATGGGGAAGGGGAGGAGCTTATATAGGAGGTTGATTTGGATGGAGTTGTAACGATTAAAAAAATATGATAATACGTCTAATTTTTTTAAACGTCGAATTAGTCTTTATTTTGATCCGTTTTTCAAGGTGTGGTGAGTTGATTTTGTTGATTTATTTATATCACTTTTTACGACTGAGTTTGTTGTAATATGTCGATTTAACTTAATGAAAATTCAACTCTTGTAACTCAGTCTCAAAAATGGAATTGAACACTTTTTAATGCTGAGTTTGCAATTATGTCGACTTGAAGTGTTGGATTTACTCTTCAAACTAAATCCCTTCCCCAAAAACAGAAACGAAAAAGCCAAACTAGCCACATAACTGATGAATAATTACAAATACGACGTTTAAAAAATCAGGAGATAATCTGGTGTTTTTTTCGTGGGCAAGGTTAATCTGTTTATTTTTCGTGGGCAACGTTAATCTGTTTATTTTTCGTGGGCAAGAAGTGTTTGTTTTCTCGTAGTGTCTTTTTCATGGGCAAGGACAAGCTGGTGTTTTTTCATGGACAAGATTAATGTTATTTTTTTTTTTTTTGTGTGTGTGTGTGTGTGGTTAATCTGTTTTTTTTGGGGGAGGGCAAGGCTGGTGTTTTATCATTAATCTGTTTTTTTTTTTTTCGGGGGGGGGGCAAGGACAAGCTGGTGTTTTTTCATGGGCAAGGTTAATCTGTTTTTTTTTTTTTTCGGGGGGGGGGCAAGGACAAGCTGGTGTTTTATCATGGGCAAGGTTAATCTGTTTTATTTTTATTTATTTTTTTTTCGTGGGCAAGGACAAGCTGGCATTTTTCGTGGGGCAAGTAAGGAGTGTTTGCAGTGGCCAGCTCATGTCGGGTCTTAGGTCTGCTGTTCCCGGGGCGAGGGTTGTAAAGAGGCTGTGTCGCGGGAATTAATGATCTGTGCCCCGAGGAAGAAAAAGAATCAGGGGAGGAGAGCCAGTTTGAGAGGGCGAACTTTCTTTCTTCCCTCTCCTCCTGGCAGCCCCGAGACTTATTTTTCGGAGGGTTAAACTTTTCTCTCTTTTCTTCTTCTTTTCTTCTTTCTTCGACTTCCATTCTCTCTGTTCTCATTCCTTACCTTGCTCTCTTGCTCTTAATGTCTTTTTCTTTCTTTTTCCCTTCATTCTTTTTTTTTCGTTCCCTACTTTTTGTCTATTATTCTTTCTTTTCTTCTTCTTCTTTCTTCGACTTCCATTCTCTCTGTTCCCATTCTTTACCTTGCTCTATTGCTCTTAATGTCTTTTTCTTTCTTTTTCCCTTCATTCTTTTTTTTTCGTTCCCTACTTTCTGTATTATTCTTTCTTTTCTTCTTCTCCTTCGATTTTCATTCTCTGTTCCCATTCCTTACCTTGCTCTCTTTCTCTTAATATCTTTTCCTTTCTTTTTCCCTTCATTCTTTCTTTCTTTCGTTCCCTACTTTCTGTCTATTATTCTTTCTTTTCTTCTTCTTCTTCGATTTTCATTCTCTGTTCCCATTCCTTACCTTGCTCTCTTTCTCTTAACATTTTTTTCTTTCTTTTTCCCTTCATTCTTTTTTTTTCGTTCCCTACTTTTTGTCTATTATTCTTTCTTTTCTTCTTCTTCTTCGATTTTCATTCTCTGTTCCCATTCCTTACCTTTCTTACCTTGTTATTTTGCTTTTAATATCGTTTTCTTTCTTCTTCCCTTCATTCTTTCTTTCTTTCGTTCCCTATTTCGTCTACTTTTCTTCTTCTTCTTTCTTCGTCTTACTTTCTCTTGCTTGCTCTTTCTCTTTCTCTTGGTATAGTTTCCTTTCTTCTCTCCTTGTTTCTCTCCTTCCTTCCTTCCCCCCTTCTTGTCTTGTTCTGTTTCATTATTCTCTTCCTTCTTCCCTCTCTTAATTCCTTCGTTCGTCCCCCTCTCCCTTTTCTATCTTGTTCTGTTCTTTTACTCTCTTCGTTCTTCCCTTCCTTCCTTGTTCACTTCCACTGTTTCCTCCTTGTCTGCTTAAAAATTACCTTCCTTCTTCCCTTCCTTCCTTCCTCGTTCTCTCTTTCTCTCTTTCATTTCTTGCTCTATATTAAAGTTCTCATTTTTTGTGTCTTTTAATTCGTCTATGTTTACTCGTCCTTCCCTTATTCTTTGTTTCTTTGATCTCTTCCTCCTTCACTTCACTTATTTTCTCTTCATTGACTTTCTCTTCCTCTCTCTCTCGCTCTTCAACCGTTCCTCTGATGTGTTTTTGTTTTGTTTTTGTTTTTTTCTTATTTCTTCGATTCGTGTATTAATTTTCTGTCTTCCTTTGTAACCTCTATATTCTTTTCTTCCTTTTCTTCATTATGCATCTTTCTTCTTTTCTTTCCTCCTGCCTTCCATGCATTTTCGTTTCTTCTCTTCTTTCTAAGCATTCATATTTCTTTCCTTCTTTCCGTTCTTTTCCTTCTTTTTTTCTCCCTTTCTTTCTTTCCATACCTCCGTTCTTCCATTCTTCTTTCCTCTCGCTCTTCCTCACTTCTCTTTCCCTCCTCTTTCCCTTCACCAACAGAATCTTCTTTCCTTCCCGCCATTTTTCACTCCCTCCCCAATCTCCTTCCCTTCCCTTATACCAACTTACCACCACCACCTCCACCACCACAACGTTCTCCTCCCTCATATATATATATGTTTGATTCACTACATTCTCCTTCGTCCCTTCCTTCCTTTCTTCATTTCTACCTTCGCTCCTTCCTTCCTTCCTTCGTATCTACCATCATTCCTTCCTTCCTTCGCTTCTACCTTCGTTCCTCATCCCCGTACTTAACTTGCCACCACCTCCACGGACTCCCTCCCTGCCCTGACCCTCTCACAATCACCTCTCTGTAAAAGAAAGAAAATATAGCGACCTTTTGTCTTATTGTTATTGCCCAAACTGACCACATTTACCCGCCCTTCCTCCCTCCCTACGCCTCCTCCCTTCTCTAACTAGTTAACTCTTCCTCTTATCACTCGCTATATTCTCCCTTCCTTACCTCCCTCCCTCTTTCCTCCCTTCCCCTTTGATCTCACTACATTCTCCCTTTTCTCCCTCCCTTTCTCCTTCTCTTAACCCTTTCTTCCTCCTTTTCTCACTCGCTATGTTATCCCTTCTTATTTTCCTCCTTCTTTTCTTTCACTTAGTTTTCACTCCCCCCTTTCTCTGTCATTACATTCTCCCTTTTCTCCCTTCCTCTATCCTTCCCTTCACTCGATTCACCCTCTCTTCCTCTTCCTCTCTCTCGCTATGTTATCCCTTTCCTCCTTCCTTCCTTCCCTTCTTTTCCAAATTTCTTCTCTTTTCCTCTTTTTCTAACTGGCTATACTCTTCCTTTCTTCCCTGCCTCCTTCCCTTCTTTATCAATTCACCCTCTCTTCCTCTTGTTCTCAGTCATATCATTCTTCCTTTCCTCCTTTCCCCTCTCCTTCCCTTCATCCAATTCTCCCTCCCCTCTTCTACTTGCCTTATTAAACACCTCCTTCCCTCCTTCCCAGCAGCTCCTCTTCCCTCCTCCACCCAATTCACCCTTCCCCCTTCTCTCCCTGTCACTGTTATATATCCCCCCCTTCCCACCCTCTCTTCCTTACCCTCTACATCCCTTCCTCCTTTCTCTATCCGATTTATCCTCTCTCCTTTGTTTTCTCTCTCTGTATCTTCCCTTCCTTCCCTCTCTTCGTCCTCCCTACATCCCTTCCCATTTTCTACACCTGATCTGCCCTCCTCACCTTACCCTTATTCTTTTTTTTTTACAGCAGAGGAGACAGTGCAAGGGCGTAAAAAAAATAATGAAAAAAAAAGCCCGCTACATACTGCTCCTAACTTACTGCTTCTGCTTCCCTTCCTTCCTTCCTCCCCTTCTTCTTTCCCCTAAACACCCTTCCTCCTTAGCCTTCACTCACTACATCCTCCCTCTCTCATTCCTTTCCCTCTTTTTTTCCCATTTCCACCATATTCATTCTCCCTCCTTCCCTTCCCTCATTCCTCACACCTTTTCCTCCCTTCGCTGTATACCCTGTCACCATTCCCATTCCCTTATTTCACCCTCCCTTCCCTCCCTCCACCTCTACACACCATCCTCACTTCTTAACCCGATGCACACACCACCTCCTCCCCTCTCTCCTTGCAGCTCTCCCTCACTTCTCCACTCGATACAATCCCCCCTACCACAAGCCAACACTCACACACCCTTTCCGTCCTCCCCAACAGAGATCCCCGAGGAGAAACCCACCATTTTTGGGACCCAGCACGAGTATAAGATTGGGGACACCGCCCGCCTCACCTGCGTCTCCGCCCCCTCCCGCCCCCCCGCCATCCTCACCTGGTACATCAACGACAAGGAGGTGAGTACAAGCCCCCCCCCCCCCCCCACCGCTCCCCTTGCCCCCCACAGCTCCCCCTACCCTGGTGTATGTGTTCTTTTCCTGTTTGTGAGTGGTGGTGTTTTTTTGTTTGTGTTGTTGTGAGTGTTTCCTTGACGGTCTTCGCTTCCTGTTTGGTTTCTGGTTTCTTGATATTAATGACAAGGGGAATGGAGACAGAGACAGAGAGAGAGTGAGTGAGTGAGTTGTTTATTGCATTTACATAATATTTTCTTCATTTATTTATTTATTTGTTTATTTTTATTCGTCATTTTCGTCGCCTTTGTATTTCTTAGTTTCTACATCCATCTATTTTTTTGTTCTTTTATCTTAAGGGCAGCGTCGTTCATCTCACCTTCTTCGTTCTTGTCGTTCGCGTTTCTTCATTATTTAATCGTTTTTACCTGTTATTTATTTTTCTTTTGTTAATTTAAGTTTCGTATTATTTGTGATTTTCTTTTTCGTCTTAGCGTTTAATATGAGCGTGAGTTTAGTTTTTCTCTCTCTCTCTCTCTCTCTCTCTCTCTCTCTCTCTCTCTCTCTCTCTCTCTCTCTCTCTCTCTCTCTCTCTCTCTCTCTCTCTCTCTCTCTCTCTCTCTCTCTCTCTCTCTCTCTCTCTCTCTCTCTCTCTCTCTCTCTCTCTCTCTCTCTCTCTCTCTCTCTCTCTCTCTCTCTCTCTCTCACTCACTCTCTCTCACACACACACACACACACACACACACACACACACACACACACACACACACACACACACACACACACACACACACACACACACACACACACACACACACACACATACACTTATTCTACTTGTTTTTCTCTCTCTTTTTTTTCGTTTGTGGATCATTTGTTTTGTCCTTCATTTTTTCCTTTTTTCCTTCCTTCCTTACGTTAATCTTTACTCTTTTTCTTCCTTCCTTCCTTCCTTCCTTTCTTTCTTTCTTCCTCTATATGTTCAACCTTCCTTCCTTCCTTCCTTCCTTTCTTCCTCTCTATGCTCACCCTTCCTTCCTTCCTTCCTTCCTTCCCTCGTTTCTTCCTTTCTTCCTCATTCATGTTCACTCTTCCTTCCTTCCTTCCTTCCTTCCTTCTTTTCCCTTCTTCTGTCCTTCCTTCCTGCTTCTAATTCTCATTCTCTCGTGCTCCCCTCTTTCCTTACTTCCCTCTTTCTTGTCTGCCTTAGGTTAATATTCTTTCTTTTTTCCTTCCTTCCCTCTTTCATTAAATTTTCTCCTTCAGGCTGATTTTAACTCTTCCTTCCATGCTTTCTTTCTTTCCCTCCTTTCCGCCTCGGGTTGGTGGCTTCGCGTCCTTTCACTCCTTCAAATTCCTGCTCTCACCCGCTGTCACCGCTCGCCCGAAGGATCCTCAACGCCGATGCCTTCGCCTGGTTGTCATCGCTCTCTCATTCTCTTACCAAGCTGTTGTTGTTGTTGTTGTTTTGGTGTCGGGGGAACATTCAAGCTCCTATTTTACTTCCGTTTTCTTTTTTTAATACTTGTGTTGTTTGGTATTTATGGGTTTTTTTTCTCTAATATCGGTTCTGTTTAGCATGTCCAACTTTGCTTTCTGTATCTTCTTTTTCTTTTTTCTCTTCCATAGTTTCGTCTTTCCGCCTCCTTTTCCTTCATCATCTCTTATTCTTTTTCCATTGTTTCCTCTTTCCTCTTCCTTCTCCCTCTCCTCCTCTTTCTCTTACTCTTTCTCTTCCTTCATCATCTCCTCCTCCTCCTCCTTCAGTTTCTTCATGTTATTCTTATTCTTTTTCCATTGTTTCTTCTTTCCTCTTCCTTTCCCCTCTCCTCCTCTTCCTCTTCCTCTTTCTCTCCTTCTCGTCCTCTTAACATTCCTTCCCTTTTCCTCCTCCTCGTTCCATTGTTTCCTCTTCCCTCATCCTTTTCCCTCCCCTCTTTTTTCTCTTCCTCTTTCTCTTCATTATCGTCCTCTTGCCATTCCTTCCCTTTTCCTCCTCCTCGTTCCATTGTTTCCTCTTCCCTCATCCTTTTCCCTCCCCTCTTTTTTCTCTTCCTCTTTCTCATTTCCTCTTCATTCCTTCCCGTTTCCTCCTCCTCGTTCCATTGTTTCCTCTTCCCTCATCCTTTTCCCTCCCCTCTTTTTTCTCTTCCTCTTTCTCTTCATTATCGTCCTCTTGCCATTCCTTCCCTTTTCCTCCTTCTCGTTTTTTGCTCTGTTCCGTTGCTCGTCTTGTTCCTAAACCCTTTATCCTCCTCAAAGCACTGTTCTCTACCCACTGTTCTGGCGTTACTATCAACACGCTAATTTGCTAACATTTTTCCACGAACCTAAATGTGTTTATTGCAGTGTTGGGATGGCTGGCGCTAAGTTGCCTCGCTTGGGGTCGTGTTTACTTGGCTGTTAGTGTTTCGGGGGATTATTCGTAACACAAGCCTCGGCGTAGTGTTGCTGTTCTTGGAAGTGGTGGATTGGCTCGAGCGGTGAAGGGCAACGTGTGTTTCTCTCTATCTCTATCTTTGGTTGGTGCAAGACGCTGTGTAAGTGAGAAATGTATTATAAAACTATCTATCTCTATCTTACACTCAAAGCGGAATTATGGATACACCTCTCCACCCGGAACTGAGCTCTCTTTCGGCCTCTCGTTCTCTTTTCTTATGCCGAAGCAGCGTTTGACAGGCCTCTTTGTTGTTGATTTTGATTTTTGCCCTTGATTAACTTATTGAACCGAGGAACCGAAGACCGACTGACTGACTGACTCCTCTTTCTTCTTCTCCTGATTCTTAGTGTCTTATTTTTAAACATTTCGGAGCCCCAGCTCACAAGGCTTTCGTAGGAGCTGTGAGCATTTCCAGGGGTAGTTTTATGACCCTGGTGGTACTTTGACTCTTCTTCTGTACCATGAACCTAAAAAACACTCAATAGAACACTTTGGATGTGCATGCTTGCTTTTTTTCACAGCGCGTTCAGGCAAGCCACTGATGAAAAGAAATATGCCTTTTTATTGTGCTTTTGCGTGACTGTAATTCCAATGCCTACAAACGGCGGTGTGGGGTGTGAGGGAGGGCATGTTGAAGTGATTGATTTAAATTAGTCCGCCTTTCTTCGTTTTCTCTAAATCCCCGTTTCTACATTCTCTAGTTTGGCTCCAAGCAACGTCACGCATAAGCCACGCCTCTGCCGTGTCTCCTCCCACAAACCTGCTTATGACTTAACTTGGTATATATAGACTTAGATGATACCTTCGTGATACCCACTAGTGCCTTACATCTCGCCCATCGCTATATACGGAGGCTTATCGACATTCTGTGTGAGGTGAGGCGAAACAAACTAGACAAACAGCAGAAATGTATAAATAAAGTTAAGAGCAGCCTTTCCCCATCAGTTCCCAATAACACTTTGCCCGTATGCTAACTTCTCGACCCTCCCCATGCTAGCCTCGAAAATAAGCCCCGCCCATGCCATACCGTCCGTCACCAATAAGATTTAGCCTGTACAAGCATCCACCAATCTGATCCAGGCAGTGTTGGAGAGCAGGCGTGGCAAGATTGTGGACTGACCAATGATACACACTTAATGGAGCTAGGGGGCGGGGCTTATATCCACCTTCATCGTAAACAGACGTAGTGAAGTTGAGGATGATGATGGACAGAATGATGCGGTGATATAATGGGTTATGAAAAATGGAATGATTTTTTTTTTTTTTTACAACAAAGGAGACAGCTCAAGGGCACAAAAAAAGGAAACAATAATAAAAAAAAAAAAGCCCGCTACTCGCTGCTCCTGTACGATAATGAGTGTTTCTTTTTCTGGTGTGTCATTACTGCGTTGAACTTCCTGGGTAATATCGCATCAGAATTGTTCGTCATTTACAGCGGCAGCAACAGGGTGCGTCAAAATGATATGACTCGCGCGTGCAAAACTCAAAGCTCTAAACCCGAGCTGATCCGCGAGTGTGATGCACTTAATATCCGGGCTCAGGGGCATATACCACGGAGACGCGCGTGTGTGTGTGTGTGTGTGTGTGTGTGTGTGTGTGTGCGTGTGCGTGTGCGTGAGAGAGAAGCAGAGCAACACAAAGTAAGATAGACGAACACGTAAAAAAATAAATTGTGTAGAGAAAGAAAAAAAAAATTACAGAACCAAACAGATACACACACCGTAGAAAACAAAGACAAACAAACACACACACAAGTAAAATAACAAAGAGAGAGAGAGAGAGAGAACTCGTACCACACCATTAAATATAAACTCGATAAATATCAAGACAGACAGGTGAACAGGCAGGTAGGCAGGTAGACGACTCCGTTAATATTAGAGCAATGTGACATAGTACTACTCCATTCCCTTAAGACTAGCTAGGAGAGAGGGAGAAAGCGAGGGGGATGAGGAGACGCAGTAGGGAGGGAGGCAAGAAGGAAAGGCTGTGGGGAAGTAAGGCGAGGCATGGAGGAAGGAGGGAGGAGGGGACGAGGCTCAAAAGATCACGAAAGGCTCACCGTTCCACATAAACCTCCGTCGCCTCAACTCGCATCCCTCAGCTCACCACCGCCTGATTAACTTATTGAGCCAAGGAACCGAAGACCGACTGACTGACTGACTCCTCTTTCTTCTTCTCCTGATTCTTAAGGTCGATATTTTAAAACACTTTGGCTTCTCACATCAGCTATTTCTAAAGGTCAAAGAGAGGGCCAGTCGGGTTCTAATGAGTGTTTCTTCAGGTTCACCGTACGTACGTTTTTTACTGGTTTAGGTGCAGTGTAGATAGGTTGGTAGGTACGTAGGTAAGGTAGGTAGATAGGTAGATAAATAGATAGGTTCCGTGTTTCCCCTTGTCACTCCCTCTTTTGGTTCACGCTTACCTTTGTGTGTGTGGGGTGGGGTTGGGGGGGGGGGGGCGTGTGTGTGCGTAAGGGTAATTATAGCGTAGTTTAGTCTCACGTTCTCTCTTAATTACACGCCCTCGCTTTGCACCTTCCCCCCGCGTGCCAGCGAAGTTTAGTCCAAGTGTAGTTTCTGTCCTAATCGCCCCGCCATCTCGCACGTGGAGGAGTGGGTGGGCGGGGTGGCGGGGGGGGGCGGGGCAGTGTTGTGGGAGGAGGGGTGGGAGTACCGGGCGGGGCAGAGGTGTTGAGGGGTAGGAGCGGGAGGGGCAGAGGTGTTGAGGGGTGGGAGCGGGAGGGGCAAAGGTGTTAAGGGTGCGAGGGAGGGAGGGACGGAGGTGTTGAGGGGTAGGAGCGGGAGGGGCAGAGGTGTTAAGGGTGGAGGGGAGGAGGGAGGGACGGAGGTGTTGAGGGGTAGGAGCGGGAGGGGCAAAGGTGTTCTCAAGGCCAAGGAAGGACGAACTGGGAGCGGCCGCGGTGATATACTACTTTAGATTAACCCAGAAAGACAGAAAGAGGAAGGAAAGAGAGAGAGAGAGAGAGAGAGAGAGATAAAAAAAAAGAAAAAGAAAAAGAAAGGAAGAGAAAAGAAAGGAAAGGAACAAAAGGGGAAAAAGAAAGGAGAGGAAGAAAAGAAAAAGAGAAAAAACGAACAGAAGAGAAAAGAAATGAAAAGCAAAAGAAAATAAGAAAAAAATAAAAATAAAAAGAGAGGGACAGAAAGAACGAGGGAGCAGGGGTAAAATTCCTCAAAGCTCAACAATAACGTAACTCATTCATTGGCTTTCCTTTCGTGTTCCTCCCCCTCCGCCACAACGAAAAAGCTCCAATACGGACGTCAAGTGTTGGGTTACGTGAGCGAGAGGAAGACAACAAAAGGTATCGGCAGGTAGTTAATTAAAGGCTGCAAGGTGAAGGCCACGCGTGTGTATCTCTTTAACACCCCCCCTCCCCCCCCCCCCCACACCCACACACCCACTTCCACACACACACACGCACACACACTTCCTTCCCTTCCCCTTCTTTCCCTTTACCGTCCTTCCTTCCTGCTCCTTTCATTCTCTCAGTGTTGTATCTTTAACCTTCCTTTCCCCTCGTCTCCTCCACCCTTTCTCCTCCTCCCTTCCCTTCCCCTTCTTTCCTCTTATCGTCCCTCCTTCCTGCTCCTTTCATTCTCTCAGTGTCGTATCTTTAACCTTCCTTCTCCTCGTCTCCCCCACCTTTTCCCCTCCTCCCTTCCCTTCCCCTTCTTTCCTCTTATCGTCCCTCCTTCATGTTCCTCTCGTTCCCTCAGTTCCCTCCTTATTCGTCCTTTTCCCCTCGTCTCCACCACCCTTTCTCCTCCTACCTTACTTTTCTTTTTCTTTACTGTCCCTCCTTCCTGGCGTCGTAGGGTGGGCGAGGCGACGCACCCCTCGACGTATGCCCCTACTGACTGATTGATTGATTTCCTTTCCCTTCATCGCCGCTCACCCCTCTTCCTTACCTGCTTTGTCCCGTCCAAGGATTCTAGAGAAATTCCTTGACTACATCCCTCCTCCCCATATCTCTTCCCTTCACCCCTGTTCCTCTGCCTGCTCTTCTTTTCGTCTTCTCTGCTCTCATGTTCATTCCTACACGCTGCACTCTGCCCTGTCTCACCTCTTCTCGTCACACCTGTCTGGCTTCTCTTCCTCTCTCTCTCACCCTCGGTCCGTCATTTCCACCTTTTTCTTCCTTCTTCTCATCTAGCTGGCTCCTTTCCTTTCTCCTCCTCCCACCCTGCCCTTTCCTCCTCTCCTCTCTTGTCCCAACTGCCTCTCTCTTACCTCCACAGCGCTCCTCATTTCATCCTACCTGCTTGACTTCCATACCTCCTCCTCCACCCTCCCCTCCCTTCACTCGTCAATTCTTCTCGTTCCATCTGCCTCTCATCTCTACCCCGTCCTTCATTTTCACGTCCTGTTTCATCTTATCTGCTCTCCTTTACTTCGTTTCCCCACTCTCGCCCTTCCCATGTCACCTCGTTTCAACCCCGTTCCTTCTTTCCTTCCTGCCTTTCTTCCTTCAAACTCCCTTCTCGTCCGCTGCCTCACATTCCCGTCCATCCCTAACAGACAATATTCAGTCGCCTGGGTCCCCTTATAGTCCTTGAGTACTCTTGCTAACGTGTCTCCCGGGTTCTTGCATCACAGGGGCGTTACGTACCGTCGACATAATGCGGGGTCTTCGAAGCTGAGTTGAGATAGATGGCAGTATTGTTACCTCTCCCCCGTGGGCAAACAAAGGATAGGTGCAATAGCTCTTCTTTGCCTGTCTATCTATGTGAGGCAGAGTACCATGTTTCATTCAAAGCATTCAGGTGATCTCATGTGAAGGTATATTGGGGAAGATAACATCGCTCATCCAGTTGGTTTTCTTGCATAGGAGAAAAATAGAGCCATAATTGGGAAAGCCTGATCTTCCTCATCCTCACCCTCATCCTTCTCTTCTTGCTCCTTTTTGCCTTTTTTTGCCTTCTCATCCTCATCCTCATCCTTATTTCATCCTTCTCTTCTTGCTTTTTTTTTTTTACTTTTTTGCCTTCTCATCCTCATCCTCATCCTTATTTCATCCTTCTCTTCTTGCTTTTTTTTTTTACTTTTTTGCCTTCTCATCCTCATCGTCATCCTCATCCTTATTTCATCCTTCTCTTGCTTTTTTTTTACTTTTTTGCCTTCTCATCCTCATCCTAATCCTCATCCTTCTCTTCTTGCCTCTATTTGCCTTCCTTTCGTCAAGGTCAGTAAAAAGTCATTAGAATCGAGTCTCCTATCATATTCCATTCATATTAATCTAAGCGCGTGTTTCGATTCTCAGCTTCGTTTTAGCCGAAAATAAAGTTCAAATCAATTAATGTCCTTTGTCTCACGGCTTTTTAGGTAAGGAAAGAAAACGTACTAGACCTTTTCGTTTCATCCAGACACAAGAACCAGCGCTACAGTTCTGCCCCCTTCCTTCCTTGACGCAGCTCTGAGGATCCCCCATTCTGTTTACGAGATGATGTCGTGAAATAGCATGAAAGAAAACGTATTGTAAACTTTTCCTTTTCTCCACGCAACGGAACCGAGTCTTCAGTGCTGACCCTACCTTGTACAGTTCTGCCCCCTCCCTTTCTGGACGCAGCTCTGAGATCCCCCATTCAGTTTACGAGATGATGTCGTGAAATAGCATGAAAGAAAACGTATTGTAACCTTTTCCTTTTCCCCACGCAACGGAACCGAGTCTGCAATGTTGCCCCTACCTTGACACAGCTCAGATCGTCTCTCATTCAGAATACGGGTTGATTACGTTAACCTAACCTAACCTAACCTAACCTAACCTAACCGAACCGAACCTAACCTAACCTCACCTATAAGCTCTAAGACAGTCACATGCTTGAAACTCTCGGCGCCCAAGGACACACATTTAAAAAGACTCTTATATGGGCTAAGTTCATTTCCAGGGGTAGTTTTATGACCCTGGTGGTGGTAGCTTGACCCTTCTTCTGTACCATGAACCTAAAATACCACTTTTCCTTATCTCCACACAACGGAACCGAGTCTACAGTGCTGACCCTACCTTGGCACAGCTCAGAACGTCTCTCATTCAGAATACGGGTTGATTACGATATGAGAGAGAGAGAGAACAAAGGGGATGAGATAGAGAGAGAGATGGGGGGAGGAGTGTTTTCCCCCACCCCCTACATCCCTCCTCCCCCAGTCACCCCCCCTAGCCAGGTATGATTAACACCCCTTTACCTTCCCTTCCCCTCCCCCCCACCGTCTGACACCCCCCGAGACAACTTCTGCGGCAGTCTCTCACGTGTCGGGAATACATGCATTGGCCGGTTGGGGGGTGGGCGGGGGCAGGGGGGGGGCGCCGTGGAGTAATTGTTTAGGCAGGGAACTCACGTGTGGGGGTGGGGGGGAGGGGGTGGGAAGAGGGGAAAGGGCTGTTCTTCTCGCTTGCCTAGGTCTTACTTTTAGGGTGTGTGTGGGAGGGGAGTGTGTGTGTGTGTGTGTGTGTGTGTGTGTGTGTGTGTGTGTGTGTGTGTGTGTGTGTGTGTTTATTAGTTACGTCTGGAAGGTGAGTGTTCTAGTGCTGTTCATCCTCCTCGCCTCCTCCCTCATCCGAGAGCTTCTTTTTTTTTTTTTTCTTACTTATCCTCCTTTGTTCTTCGACCCACTGACATGGTTTTCACTCCTCCTCCTCCTCCTCCTCTTCTTCTGTCTCATCCTCATCCTCATCCTCATCCTTCTTGCTTCTTTTCCTCCTCCTTTTTCTACATTTCCACACTCACCTCGACCTTCACCCTCTCTGTTCCCTGTGCCTACATTTTAATCCTCCTTATGTTCATTATAATCAGTATCATTATCGTTGTTGCTGTTGTTGCGGTCTTCGTTCTCACTGTCGCCACGCATAACTATTTAAGCAGAAAGAAGCGGAGACATTCGTGAGAGTTTCGTAAGGCAGCCACAGACAGTTTTTCGAGGCCTCTCTCACGTGCCTGGTGCTGAGGAACGCTCGCTGACATTCTTAGGTCGGTTCAGCGTGCCTAACACCCTTGTGCACCTCGCCGCGCTCCGGGATGCCTCCAGACGTGTAAGTCTCCCAAGCTGCTCAGCGGCCGAGGTGGAGGAATAGTTTCGTGGCCTGAAACCCGTGAGAAAAGGCAAGGAGTCGCGGCGCCAGACGTAGAGGTGGTGATCTCCGCTACGAAACACCTGAGCTTCTTAGAGGGAAGAATAGCAAGAGAAGATGTTCCAAGAAAATCGTTGAGTACCGGTGCGCATCAATTTATGTAAGTATGAGGCAGCTCTGAGTGAAGGACACGAAACTGGCGCCCACGAAGTCCGTCCCTGGCGTGACTTCATCAACCTGCCGAGAGCTGTTTGGAGACTGAAGGTGCGCGAACAGCAAGGCTTAAGACGGCGTCACACAGGGCAAATTTCTCCCAATATGTTGCTCGTTTTTGTTGATGATATCGCCAACCAACAATACTGACCCTATACTGACCCTGAACTGTTGTGTTGACGCCGCGCTCCAACAACAACAAACACCACGCCAGCATCTCTCCAGCCACTGTACCATGAAGCGGAAGGATATTGAGGTTTTAGAAGATTGTGTTGCTGCATTGCACATAATGAAGCATGTGCTACGACTGCAGAAGCGCTAGGAGAGGCAGTGGCATGATCCCTCACCAGATCAATGAGTCTGTGCTGAGCTTGAACACTCCAGCAAAACCTTGTCGTGGAAGTGTTCTCCACCTCAACAGTTTGTTCACCTCGCGCCAGGCACAGACTCCGCCCGGCATACCATCACAGTCAGTTGAGTGTTATAAATAACTTTACACAGTGGACAAATAAATCACAAACACATACTCGCACATGTACGTCGATTTTTGGAGTTTTACAGTTGACAATTTGAGTAAACATGTACGCTGACTGATTTTCAATTTACATTTACAGCTTATAGCACGAATGTCATTTGACCCCGATTTCTCCCAACCAGTCTGGCCAAATCTTGTTGATGGTTGTTCATTTTACCCAACCGCCAACCAAAACGAGCAACATGTTGGGAGAAATTTGCCCTGTGTGACGCCGCCTTTACTCAGGGAACACTCGAGGGGAGGAAGTGTTGTGCCTGTGATGTGGTGTGGTTCACTGGGTGACATTCTAGTGGAGAGTCAGTGGGTTGTCAAGGCAATGAACTCTCTCGCTAATGCTACCCAGGGTTGATCGCCACTCTGAGGTCACTAGTTTGTCCGTGAGTTTGGGTTGAGTGTTCTCCTCGTTGCTTCGTATACCCAGACGCTTTCGACTCTCACAATCAAGGTTTCCAAAGACCACAAAGGGGATTAGGTCGGATTTTCATGGTGCAGAAGCCTTGTCAAGCTATCACCAAGCTCATGAAACTAACTACTTTTTGCTTAGCGGGTTGTTTCGTTCCCTGTTTTTGTTGCTCTTGAACTGCTTCCATCACTGTAAAAAGAAATCCATTAATTTTCATAGCTCTTCCATTTCAAGGGAGGCTGAAGACTGGCTGGTCTCCTCTCTCTTTACTATTCTGGTCTCTCGTACTTACAACTTTTCGTTTCCTGTGTTTTTTTGCCCTTCCATTGCTGTAAAATACTAGGAGGTAAGTTTCATGGCTGTTTCATTTCAAGGGAGGCTAAAGACTGACTGGTTTCCTCTCTCTTTACTATTCTGGTCTCTCGTACTTACAACTTTTCGTTTCCTGTGTTTTTTTGCCCTTCCGTTGCTGTAAAATACTAGGAGGTAAGTTTCATGGCTGTTTCATTTCAAGGGAGGCTGAAGACTGGCTGGTCTCCTCTCTCTTTACTATTCTGGTCTCTCGTACTTACAAGTTTTCGTTTCCTGTTTTTTTATGCCCTTCCATTCCTGTAAAATACTAGGAGGTAAGTTTCTTGTCTGTTTCATTTCAAGGGAGGCTGAAGACTGACTGTTTTCCTCTCTCCCACTCCTTGTAAGCCGTCCACTCGCCAGGCCTTCCCAGTCGCCCCAGTCAGCCTTCCCTTTCCAACAGCGTAATCTCTCTTTCCAGCCCGTCTCCTGCCCCAGCCCACTTCCCCTTCCACTCCGTCACCCTCCCTTGCATTCACCGCCCCATCCACAGCCTCACACCATACCATTCCCATTTCTTCCATCTCCTCTCCTCGCCTCCTCTTCCGGTCCTCCCTCCTTTTTGCATTTGCCTCTTCACCCCTCGTTTGCTCCCCCTCTTCTCCTCCGTTAGCTACTCCTTCATGCTTGACGTTAGGTACTTTATCTTGTTGTTCAAATCATCACCTCTTCTCTCGCTCTGTTATCGTCCTCGTCCTCGTCCTCGTCCTCGTCTTAGTTTTTTTTTCTTTTTGTCTTCGTCGCCATGGAGGGTTTTGTCCTCATACTAATTTAAGTCCTCTTCATCCTCGTCCTGTTTGTCGTTTTGGTACTTTTCTATTTGTCGTTTTTGGTACTTTTCTGTTTGTCGTTTTGGTACTTTTCTATTTGTCGTTTTTGGTACTTTTCTGTTTGTCGTTTTGGTACTTTTCTATTTGTCGTTTTGGTACTTTTCTATTTGTCGTTTTGGTACTTTTCTATTTGTCGTTTTGGTACTTCTCTTTTCACTCTCGCCCTAGCCCTCCTCCTCCACCCCCTGCTCCTCCTCCTCCTCCGCCTCCTCCTCCTCCTCCTCCTCCTCCTCCTCCTCCTCCTTGAATGTAAGACGCTGGGAGTAATGTTATCTTTGTATACCTCGTTGCAATGACCTCACCTGGATTACGCAGTGCAGTTCTGGTCCCCCAATAACAAGAAGGACGTTGAGTTACTACAGAGAGTGCAACGACGCGATATAATATTCCTACCATTGTTGAGGGCACAGCAGTATGTAGAACGACTCGAGCGATGCATTCTCTTTACGCTGGGAAAGTGACGACAGCGAAGAGTTTTTATGCAGGCCTTCAAGTGTCAATATCGTCAATTACTCCAAATATTTTTTTTTCTTCAAACTAACCCCGGAACTAGTAATAATGGTGATGTAATACAGATATTGGCAGGAAGGTTTTTTTTCTGTTCGAGTCACCCGCCAATGGAACATCCTTCATGCGGAAGTGATTAGTTCGGCAGCGATCAACTCGTTCAAAAATCGTATTGACCATAATTTTTTTTCGCGGAAGAATTCATTGAACGTTCCCATAAGTGCGCAGAGCCAGTGCTTCAGTCTGTGCTGCAGGTCACGGAAGGGACGGCTAGAAGATCATATAACTAATTTTGTGGGCAGACGCGTTATGAGCCAGACGACTTTACGATGCTTTTTTTTTTTTTTTTACAGCAAAGGAGACAGCACAAGGGCACACAAAAAAGGAAACAATAAAAAAAGGCCGCTTGCTCCTCCATCTCTCCACGTTTGATCTTTCTCCTTATACTCTTTCTCTTCCTCCACCTCCTCCTTATCCTCTTTCTCTTCCTCATATTCTTCCTCATCCTATTCCTCTGACTCATCCTTTTCCTCTGACTCATCCTTTTCCTCTTCCTCCTCTTCCTTTTCCTTTTCCTTTTTCTCTTCCACCTCTTCCTCCTCATCTCTTTCTTCCTACTCTTCCTCCTCCTCCTCATTCTCTTCCTCATCCTTTTCCTCTTCCTCTTCCTCTTCCACCTCTTCCTCCTCCTCCTCTTCTTCCTACGCTTCCTCATCCTCCTCTTTCTACTACTACTACTACTACTACTACTACTACCACTACTACTACTCTTTCTCCTCCTCCTCCTCCTCCTCCTCCTCCTCCTCCTCCTCCTCCTCCCTACTCCACACGGGTAAATAAAAACAACATCGCAGTCAAACGTCCCGGCCTTCATCAATTCCACTTACTGATCAATAATATTATTTGCGTCCACGACTCTTCGAAAAGCCATTGTGATTTATTTTTGGATTCGGAACTTTTTGGGGGGTTTCCGTCGTGATGTACCCAGACCACCACCACCACCACCACTACCCTCACCATCACCACCATTTGACTGCCTTGACTAAAACGCACTATTTCCGAAAGAGGGGTTTGACATTTTGCCTCCCCCTTTCCTCCCCTCCAACCGATTATTCCCCTCACCTCCCCTTCCTCTCTCTGCCCTCCCCTTCTCTTCCCCCACCAGTCTCCCTTCCCCCCTTCTCCTGCCTTCCCTACTCCTCCTCCTCCTCCTCCTTATCTTCCTATTCCTTGTGATCGTCTTTTTACCTCCTTGGCCAGTTTCTTCTTTCACTCCTCCTCCTCCTCCTCCTCCTCCTCCTCCTCCTCCTCCTCTCTCGTCTGTTACTAACCCTTCACTTCCACCACCAAACTTTCTTCTTCTCCCTCATCAATTTCTTATACACCACCTTCTCTCCCTGTCTCTCTTCCTTCACTACCAACCCAACATTAACCTCCTCCTCCTCCTCCTCCTCCTCCTCTTACTTTTGATCTTCTTCCTTCTTAATTTCATCACCAACCTCTTCCACGTCTTCTTCCCCATCTCCACCATCCTTAACTTCTCACCTTAAGTCCTCCACCATCACTGCGTCATCTCTCCCTTCCTTCAATCCTAACCCAACAATAATCTTCCCCTTTCTCTTCCTCCTCCTCCTCTTACTTTCGATCCTCTTCCTTCTTTATTCAATCTCCAAGTTCATTTCCTTTTAGCCATCATCCTTAATCTCTTACTAACCCATCAATAACCTTATCTTCCTCTTTTTCTTCGTTCATCTTCCTTCTTAATCCTATCCTCAACTTCCTCCTCATCTTCTCCCTCTCATCCTTAACTTCTCACCTTTACTATTTTCCCGCCCTACCTGCACCCTACCCTCCCTTCATGACTTCCTAATGCACCGCCGTCGGGACCCGTAACGTAGGTGTGGCTCAAAAAAACAAAACAAAAAAAGTTCCGAATCCAAAAGTAAATCACAATGGCTTTTCGAAGAGAGGTGTGGCCGCAAATAATATTATTGGGCAGTCAGTGGAATTGATGAAGGCCGGGACGTTTGACTGCAATGTTATTTTCATTTACCCGTGTGGAGTAGGGAGGAGGAGGAGGAGGAGGAGGAGGAGAAAGAGTAGTAATAGTGGTAGTAATAGTAGTAGTAGTAGTAGTAGTAGTAGTAGTAGAAAGAGGAGGATGAGGAAGCGTAGGAAGAAGAGGAGGAGGGAGAAGGAAGGAGGGAGGAGGAAGAGAAGAAAAGGATGAGGAAGGAAGAGGAGGAGGAGGAGGAAGAAAGAGATGAGGAGGAAGAAAGAAGAAGAAAAGGAAAAAGAAGAAGGAAGAGAGGAAGAGGAAAAGAATGAGGAGGAGAGGGAAGAGAAGGAAAGGAGGAGGAAGAGTAGGAAGAAAGAGATGAGGAGGAAGAGGTGGAAGAGGAAAAGGAAAAGGAAGAGGAAAAGAATGAAGAGGAGAAGGATGAAGAAGAGGAAAAGGATGAGTCAGAGGAGGCGAGTCAATCTTTCAGCCTTGGGGCGTAGGTCGTCGGGCGCCCATTATGCATCCCGTGGCCTTTGAGGGAACGTCAGCCTGCGAACCGCCGCCGCCGCTGACGTGAGGGAGAGGAGCTTGAGGCGGCGGCGACGGAAGCTGTTGAATTATTGCTGTTTTCTCGTCTGTTTTTGAGCCGCTGTTGGTTTTCGCCGCTGTCAATGTCAAGTGGTGTTTTGTTCTTTTCCCATTTTTCTGTTTGTTTCAGGAATGTTTTTTTTTTATTATTGTTTTTGGTCGTGTTTTTTTTCTCGTTTTTATCGTTTCTTCTTCATCCTTTTCCTCTTTCTCATCCTCTTCCTCATCCTTTTCCTCTTCCTCATCCTTTTCCTCTTTCTCATCCTCTTCCTCATCCTTTTCCTCTTCCTCTTCCTCTTCCTCATCCTTTTCCTCTTCCTCTTCCTCATCTTTTTCCTCTTTCTCATCCTCTTCCTCATCCTTTTCCTCTTCCTCTTCCACCTCTTCCTCCTCCTCCTCCTCCTCTTCTTCTTACGCTTCCTCCTTCTTGCTATTAATGTCTTTCTCCTTTTTGATTTTGTTGTTTTACTTTTTTTTCTTTGTTTTGAGGGAATGGCTTTTTTTTTGTATTGTTTTTGTTAATTGTTTCGTCTCTACTTTTTTGCCCGCTGGTGATTTTTTTTTTTTCCGCCGTCAGTGTCTAGTTAAATGTCTTTTGTGTTCGTGTTTTTTTTTCTTTTTTCTACTTTTTTTTACTTGTTTGAGAGTGTGTGTGTTGTGTTTTTTTTTCTTTTTTCTACTTTTTTTTACTTGTTTGAGAGTGTGTGGGTTGTGTTTTTTTTTTTTTCTTCTTTTTTATACCTTTTTTTTTCTTGTTAATTGATTTGTCTTTTCCTCGCCGTTGTTAATGTCGGTGTTAATGTCTGTGTGTTCTTGTCATTATTTTTTATTATTATTATTTATTATTTATTTTATTATTTATTTATCTTTATTTGGGAAGGTATGGCTTTTGTTTTTTTTATATACTGTTTTTCTTTATTGTTTTATTTGTTTTTTGGGGGGGCGTAGTTGTTTTTCCCGCTGTCAATGTCGTTGGTGTTAATGTCTTTGTTTTCTTGTTTTTGTTTTTACATTTTTATTGGTATGTTTTTTTTATTATTATGCTATTTTTTATTATTATGCTATTTTTTATCATTATGCTATTTTTTTATTCTTATGCTATTTTTTTATTATTTTGCTATTTTTTATTATTATGCTATTTTTTTATTATTATGCTATTTTTTATTATTATGCTATTTTTTTATTATTATGCTATTTTTTATTATTATGCTATTTTTTATTATTATGCTATTTTTTTATTATGCTATTTTTTTTATTATTATGCTATTTTTTATTATTATGCTATTTTTTTATTATTATGCTATTTTTTTATCATTATGCTATTTTTTATTATTATGCTATTTTTTATTATTATGCTATTTTTTATTATTATGCTATTTTTTATTATTATGCTATTTTTTTATTATGCTATTTTTTATTATTATGCTATTTTTTTATTATGCTATTTTTTATTATTATGCTATTTTTTTATTATGCTATTTTTTATTATTATGCTATTTTTTATTATTATGCTATTTTTTATTATTATGCTATTTTTTATTATACTATTTTTATTATTATTTTTTTTTATTATTATTTATTTTTATTATGCTATTTTTATTATTATGCTATTTTTATTATACTATTTTTTTATTATTATGCTATTTTTTTATTATGCTATTTTTTATTATTATTATTTTTTTATTATGCTATTTATTATTATATTTTATTATTTATTTTTATTATTATGCTATTTTTTTATTATGCTATTTTTTATTATTATGCTATTTTTTATTATTATGCTATTTTTTTATTATTATGCTATTTTTTTATTATTATGCTATTTTTTTATTATGCTATTTTTTATTATTATGCTATTTTTTTCGCCACTGCTTCGTCTATAATTTTGTCGTTGTTGGTGTTGCCGCTATTCCCGTCATTCTTCGTGTGTTTGTATTTCTCTTTTTCTTTTTTTAACTTTTTTATTAGTTTTTTTATTTGTTTGTTTCTCATCTTTATTGCCTTTGATCATTGTTTAGTCTGTATTTTGTCCCGTTCTTGGTTTTCCTGCTGTTTTCTTCGCTGTGAAATATCTTCGTATTCTTGTTTTCTTCCTCTACTTTTTTTCGTTGTTATGAGGAAACCTTTTATTTATATCATTTCTTTTTCGGTCATCGTTTCGTCTATATCATTTTTTTCTACATCAAGGGAGTCAGCTTAAAAGGCCAAAGCAACAGAAACAGCCACACACAAAAACACGCTAAACGCTGCCTCGGCAAGAGATGAAAAAAAAAGAACGAGACGCCAAAACAGAGGCAGCTATTTGTGACTTCTTGTCCTCGATTGGCGGCGTTATGAGGAAAATTGAATCCGTGTTTTGGTGTGTCGCGTCCATGTTACCACGAGCAAGCAAGACTGTTTTTATTGGCTGTTTACTTTGGATTGGCCGTCGTGGTGGTGGTGGTGGTGGTGATCTTTGTTTGGGAAAGAAGAGGTTGTAAAGATGTCGGTTTTAATACTTTGTTGTTTGTTTGTGTGTTTACCTCAGTGCGAGAAAATAGTTTAGTTCTCCAGGAAATCTGTCTGGAAAGGTTACAATTTTGTGTTTGGTGGTGTTGCAGATGGTTGTGATGGTGATAGTGGTGGTAGTGGTGGTGGTGGTGATAGTGGTGATGATGGAAGGGGTGGAGGTTGTGGTGATGTAGTGGTGGTAGATGTGGTGGTAGTGGTGGTGATGGTAGTGGTAGGGGTGGTGGTGGTGGTAGTTGTGAAAGTGGTAATGGTGGCGATTTTAGTGGTGGTAGTGGTAGTGGCGGTGGCAGCTATTGTGGTGGAAGTAGTAGTAGTTGTAGTAGTGGTAGAAGTGGTAGTGATGGTGGTAGTAGTGGTGATGATGGTGGTAGGAATGAAGATTGTTGTGGTAGGGGTAGTGTAATGTTATTTTCTTATAGTAGTTGTAGAGGTGGTAGTGCTGTTGGTGGTAGTCGTGGTTGTGTTAATTGTGGTGGTTGTAGATCTTATGAAAGTAGTGGTGGAGGTGGGGGTAGAGGGCGTTGTATAAGTAGTGCGTGCAGCGTTACCATGCTTGTTAATAATACTTGTCTGTCAGTTGGGTGTAAGAAAGCGACTTAGCATTCCGGGAAAGTCTGCGCGGGAATGTGTTAATTGAGAGTTATTCAAGGGACGAGCTTCATACTGGACAAGAACAGGGATTTCTTGGTGAGCGCGGCTTATGTCAACTTTGTAGATGTCTTTTTTTTTACAGCAAAGGAGACAGCTCAAGGCACAAAAAAAGGAAACAATAATAAAAAAAAAGCCCGCTACTCGCTGCTCCTAAAAAAAAAAAAAAATCAAAAGAGGTGGCCGAAAGAGAGGTCAATTTCGGGAGGAACACTTTCAACGATTCTTTTATGTTCTGTTTGCCTTCTACTTTCACCACCTCCACCACCACTATTTTCATAACATCTACAACCACCACAATTAACACCACCACGACTACCACCAACAACAACCACCACTACAACTACTATAAGAAAATGACATTACACTACCCCTACCACAACAATCTTCATTCCTACCACCATCATCACTACCACTTCTACCACTACTTTTTTTTTTTACAACAAAGGAAACAGCTCAAGGGCACACAAAAAAGAAACAATCATATAAAAAAAAGCCCGCTACTCGCTGCTCCTACAACTACCACCATAGATACCACCTCCACTACCACTACAACCACTAAAATCACCATCACTACCATCATCACAACTACCACCATCACTGTCCCCTGCAGCACCACCAATCACAAAATGACTACCTTTCCAAACAGATTTCCTGGAGAACTAAACGATGTGCCAGACTCCTTTTGGGTGGGTCGCTGGTGGCAGGTCTCAGTCCCTTCTGCCGCGTGCGAATAAATTTATAGTGACACTTTTTTGGGGGGGGTTAACTCTGAGCTGCGGCGTTTCCTGTTATGTTGTTTGTGTTGCTGCTCCTGTTCTGCCCTGAGTTCTTGTTATAGTGGTTTGTTGTTCTGCTCTTGTTGTTACTGATTCAATGTGTAAGTAGATAGAGGCATACATAGATATACACACACAAACATACATACATTAACACTTACATACATACACACGTACACTGACACACTAATACAAAATAGTCCACCATGGCACATTCTCCTGCCACACCCTATATAGGCCATAAATCCCGCCCCCCCCAGTGCCAGCTATCCCCCCCCATGCCACAGCCCCCTTCACCGCCGCCCCACCCCTCCCCTCACCCCTTCCTGCTCCTCCCCACTCCATTAACCCCTAATTTCACCCCATCTGCACCTCATCGCCTTCTCATTTCGCACCTATACCTGTTCCACCCCACCCTCACCTCACCCCTCTTGCGCTTTACCCCTCCCTGCTCCTTCCACCCCGCTGCACTCCCGCCCCGACCCCCCCGACCCTCCCCTCCCCCCCCCTCTCGTATCCCTTCTCCACGACCCCATCCCCCGCCCCCTCAGCAACTCGCCTCAACAAAACTGTTTTCCAGCAGTGTTTGGCGCGGCGGACAGGCAGGAAATTATTCACTGCGGGCGTCGGGGTCGGATACGCCGTGAAAGTTTAATCCAGTCATTATTTGGGCATTTCCCACGCGGCGGCGACGACAGGTGAAGAGGCGGTGAGGAGGAGGAGGAGGAGGTATCAGGTAAAGAGGCAAGGGGAGAAGAGGAGGAGGAGGCATCAGGTGAAGAGGTCGGGAGAGAAGGGGGAGGAGGAAGAGGAGGAAGAGGAGGAGGAGGTATGAGCTGTCTGTGGTGTTACTTGTCTCGTTTTCTTTCCTCGACAAGCCATCCATGTAGTCCGGGTGACGTGTGTGTGTGTGTGTGTGTGTGTATCCCAATAGAGTTCACAGATAACCGCCGGCTCGCACTCCTCCTCAGACACTACCAGACAGAATGACAGACAGACGGAGGTAAACGGGCCAGCGGGCATTTTTTTTTTTCTTTACGCTCTTGAACTGTCTCCTTGGCTGTAAAAAAAAAAAAAAAAAAAACGAAAACCTACCATCTCACTCTCATATTCGCCTCCCTTCTCCGTTGTTTTGGCCGCACCTGTTGAACTGTCGGGCATCACCATGGAAGCGATAACACATTCATGGTTACCGATCATTCCTCTGACGTGTGACTTTCATAACAGTTCAACGCCTCACACTCACACGGTCTGCTCTTTGTTTTTGTTCCGGCTTGCATGTGTTGAGTCTCTCGTTTGATATCATGCCACATTAGATATTCATTTAACGACACTCCCTACGCAAGAACCTACTTTAATATTAGCAAGTTCGGTTTCATTATTTATTTCAACCGCGTACAGTGAGCTATAATTTTGTGCCTTGCTTCTTCACGTAATATCGTCTTGTTCTTTTTTAATATTTTTTCTTACTCTAATATTCTTCAGCTCTTTTTTATTATTTATCTCAACCGCGTAGAGTGAGCTATTTATGTGTGCCTTGCTTCTTTACGTAACGTCCACAACCTACTCTTATATTCGTTTGGTCTCTTTATTATTTCAACCTTTTTATATAAACGTCAAGAACCTATTCATATATTCGCCTGCTTTTATCTATTTCTTCAACCGCAAACACTAACCTCCCTCCCAGTATGTGTTGTTTCTTACGTAACATCAAAATACAATAACCAAGACAAATTAAAGACAATACATGTTCCTTTGTAATATATAATGTTTTGAGCTTGAATTTGTCTGCCCAGAACAAGTCCGTACCACCGGTGGGTCAGGCGTGGCAGCAAGGGCGGGTGTTGTCACGGGTCATGGCAGCGATGTAGCTTCCAATATTGTTCACTGTTTTTCCCTCTTCCCCGCAGGACTCGTTGCCTGGCTCCCACCTCTTGAAATATTGTCGCTTAGGGGAGTCACGTCACCTCAGAGCTTTCAGTATCTCGCTATTTCTCTGCGGTATTCAATTATTTACATCGTAGAAGCATGGGAACAGGTTTTACCCGTTTTAAAAAAGCTTAAGCTCTTATTCGTCCCATCAGTGATATAAGAAGAAAGCCGGACAAGGGGATGATTAACGCGGGATCGACCAAGGGGAGGCTGAGGGTGTACTCATAGTGAAAAGAATGTGTGGATCTACATCAATGAGTAGGACTTGGATACATTCAAGTTTAAGGAGATAGGAAAAGACTGGTTTACAAATGGGGTAATGGATGAATGGTCCTGGTGAATGCTTTCGAAGTGCTTCAGTAGGGGGCGAAGCCTCTGGGATTGAAGGTCTCCATGGTCAAAACTAAGGTCCGATCGTCTGGATGACTGTACTAAGTGTGCTTCCTGTCTTACTGTTTGGCTGAGACATGAACACCTTTGGTACCAAGTGACATCGCAGGATCATGGGGTATCATTGGGTGATTTCGTGTCGAACCAGCTACTGCTTGATGAAACTGAATCAAGGCCTGTTACCTGCTTAGTCCGTGGATGCCAACTCCGCCTGTATGGATAGATACCGTAAGCTTTAATACTTTTTTTTTTACCAACAAACATGAACTCTCGCCCTTTCGAGAGAGTTTGTGGATTGACGAACAAAAAGCAGCCGCGTGTTAGGTCCTCTTTCAGGCTAGCAAGTGAAGGTGTTGGTGGTGGAGGTGGAGGGGGTGGTGGAGAGGTGGTGTGGGTGGTGGATGTAAATAGGAGAGTTGGTGATGGAAAGGTGGCGGTGGTGTGGATGGTGGTGTGGATGGTGTTGGTGGAGGGAATGGTGGTGGTGGTGGAGTTGTGTGGTGGTAGAAGAAAAAAGGAGAGGTGGTGATGAAAATGGAGTGATGTGGTTGAGGGTGGTTGAAGGTTATGATGGTGGTGAGGCTGGGGAGGGGTGGAAATGGGGCTGTTGATGTTGTTGTTGGTGGTGGTGGTGGTGGAGGTGGTAAGTGAAGGGGAGAGTGGATGCTGGTGGTGGAGGTGTTGAAGGGTTGATGATAAGAGTGGTGATGGAAAGGAAAACGGTGTGATTGTTGGTAGTGATTATAGAGGTGATGAGTGCTGTATAGTGTAGAGGTGGTAAGTGAGAGGGAGAGTGGGTAGTGGTGGTGGTGGTGGTGGTGATACAAGGGGTGACTTTACTATTCAAGGACACGACCAGCACCGTCACCTGGAGTCCGTTTACCTCTATACATATTACAAAGAGCTCAAAACATTCCCCGTGTTATCCAGTTACCAGCGCCGCCGAGACTCCCTCCTGAAAATAGCAAAGCACATAGACAGGTAAATCAGGGAAAGAAAAGGACAGAAAACCTAACCTAAGTTCAGGATGAAGTGCTTAAAAAAGTGATGTAATACTGCAAAGAAAAGTGTATATAAGTGAAAAAGAAGAAAAGAGGAACGAAAGGAGGAGGACCAAAGAAGCGATACAAGGCGTCACAGGTCAAAAGAAGAAGAAGAAGAAGTAATGTTTAGTCACAGCGAGTCAGCCGAAGCATGTCGCCCGTGTTTGCAGCGTGTAACCTCGAATAGGACTGAAAGGCGGTACGGAGCTATCGACTATTCATCCTCTCCCTGACCGATAAAGATTCATGTTTTCCCTTTTGCGTCACTGAAGGCTGAAAGGAGAGGAAGGCAGATAAAAACGAGCATATTCACACACATACACACACTAAAAAAGGGTGTCTGTTCATTTTTGTGTTCATGTTGAGCCTCCCAGTGACCGGTAAACTAAGGTGCCCCAAACTACCCAATCTTCGGAAATGGAAAAAAGAGTGAAGAGGAAAATATAAAAGAGAAAATCGCCCTTGAGACGTGAATATTGGATGCAGCCTTCCATGTCTGCCGCCACCTACAGCACTGCCCTCCCCACCTGTCTCCCCCTTCTCCCCCCTCTGCCCCTACCCCCTGCCTTTCTCCCCTTACATCCCACTTCCCCTTTCCTCCACTTCCTCTCCCTACTACCCCGTCCCTCCTTCTTCCCTCTTTCTCTCCTACTCTCCACTCCCCCTTTCCTCCACTTTCTCCCCTGCTCTTCCCCTTCCTTCCCCTGCTCGCCTCTTCCTTTCCTCCTCTCCCCTTTCCTCACCTATTCCCCCTTCCCCCTTCCTCTCCAACTTCCTCTTTCCTCACCCTATTCCCCACTTTACTCCCTCTACTCCCCCCCTTCCCCCCTACTCCCCACTCCCCCTTTCCTCCCCTACTCCCTCCTTCCTCCCTTACTTCCCCTTCCCTCCCTCACTTCCCCTTCCCCCCCCACTTCCCCTACCTCCCCTAAACCCCACTCCCCCTTTCCTCCCTTTACCCCTTCCTTCCTCTTTCACTCCCCCATCCTCCCTCAACTCCACCTTCCTCCCCTACTCCACCTTCCTCCCCCTACTCCCTTTCTTCCTCCCTCTCTCACTCCTACCCTTTCCTCCCCATTTTTCTCCTCACTCCTTCCCTCCTACCCTCTCCTCCCCTTTCCTCCTCTTTCTTCTCCCCACTCCCATCCTCCTCCCCTTCCTTCTCTGTATCACCTCCCCACCCTCCTCCCATCTCCTTCCCTTCCTTCTTCCCTCTTCCTCCTCCTCCCCTCTCCTACCCTTCCTTCTCCCCTTTCCTCCCCCCTACCCCACTCCCTTCCCCACCCCATCCGTGACACCGGGACAGCATAATCATCACACACCGCACGATTTTGTTATCTACCCCTCCTCCTCCCCCCCCCCCCCCTCCGAGGCTGTAAGGAGTGGAGGAAAAGTTTGCGACGCTGATCGTGGTGTGATTTTTAGACTGAGAGGAATTTAGCGAGGCATCTACGACGCTGGTGTGGTGGTGCGTGTGGTGGTGGTGGTGGTGATAGTGGTGATGACGGGGAGGAAGTGATGCAGGAGGGGGTTCGAAGGGTAAGGGTGAGTGATGGTGATGATAATGGTGGTTGTGGAGGGGGTCTAGTCTTGTGGTATTGATGTGGTGGTGATGACGTGTGTGGTGGTGGTGAAAGTGATTAGCGAAATGAAGTGTGTGGTAGTGGTTGTAAGTTTTGTGGTGATGTGTGGTATTGATGTGGTAGTGATGACGTGTGTGGTATTAATGATAGTGATTAGGGGATGGTGATGATGGTGGTGGTGGTGGTGGTGGTGAGGGTGGTGGTGAAAACTGAACATGGTGGTATGGCTTCAAAACAGAAATAAAACAATAAACACACACACACACACACACACACACACACACACACACACACACACACACACACACACACACACACACACACACACACACTAAATAACGCCCTTCTACCTCGTAACGGGTACCTGAGTCCTGGGTGTCACCTGAACTGGAACTTGACATCTAAATTGCAGGTGACACGGTAATCTGTGCGTCCGTCTGCTCCAGGAGGCCGCAAGAAACTGCCGCCCTTCCCTGACAGTCTCGCTTTTATGATGCACTGGTTCCCTGGTCGCCTTCGGTTGCATGTCGGGATCTGTTTGGTCTCGTCTGTCTTTCATTCCTGCGATTCCTCTATATCCTCCTCCTGTCCTTCTGTCTCTTTCTCCTCCCAGATTTTCGAAGTTCATAATGTACAAGTCAAGTATCTATCTACGTTTTGCTTTGCCGTTCCTCTTTTCAACCTCTCTTTCCTTATCTTCATTCCTTAATATTGCTGCCTCTATATCCTCCTCCTGTCCTTCTGTCTCTTTCTCCTCCCAGATTTTCGAAGTTCAGAATGTACAAGTCAAGTATCTATCTACGTTTTGCTTCGTCATTCCCTCCTTTCAACCTCTTTCTCCCTTCTTCATCCTTCGATATTGCTGCCTCTATGTTCTCCTTCTGTTCTGCTGTTTCCTTTCTTTCTGTTCTTTCCCCTTTCTCAGATTTTCGAAGTTCAGAATGTTCGTGTCTTATATCTGCGTTTGGTCATGTCATACTCTCTTTTTCACATCTCTCCCCCTTCTTCACCCCCTAACATTGCTGCCTCTTCACCCTCCTCCTGTCCTGCTGTCTCCTTTCTTTCTGTTCTTTCCCTCTTCTCAGATTTTCGAAGTTCACAAGGCTCGTGTCTCATATCGTTTGGTCATGTCATACTCTCTTTCACCTCTCTCTCCTTTCTTCATCCCCTAACATTGCTGCCTCTACATCCTCCTTCGTTACGTTCCCTCACTGTGTTCTTTCCCTTCTTATATTTTCAAAGTTTATAATATTCACATTAGTATTTAACTACGTTCCATCTCGTTATCCCCTCTTTCCCACTTCTCCCTTTGTTCATTTTCCTCTCTTTTACTTTTGTCTGTTTTCCATACCTCCTCTTTCTTTTTGCTCGACACGCTTCCTCGAATGATTGAGCCACTTTGCTCCCCCTACATTCCTCCCTTCCTTTTTCCCTCTGTCTATGTTCCTCGCCTCAAGTTCCCGGGTTTATTAGTTTTCACATCACTGGCGACATCGCTGCACTACAGTTGACGCGTTTTCTCTCAAGGTTTACCGTCCAACAAACATCGTCGACCTTCTCCTCTCTTCCCCTTGTTCTGTGTTTGTGTCCCTCGCCCTTTGGAATATCGGAGTTCAACAATATTCCCGTAAGGTATTGCTTATCTTACCTCGTGTTCTCTCCTTCCTATCTCCTTGTTCTCTATCTACACCCTCATTCCTCTCTCTGTCTCTCTGTCTGTCTGTATCCCTTTCTTCCTCAGATTTGCGAGTTCATGGTTTTCACTTCAATTTCGCTCATCATTTCTCGGTGTTCTCTTCCTACCGCCACTTCGCTACCCAACCACACCCTCGTCCTTCTCTCCCTCTGTCTCTCTGTTTGTCTGTCTGTATCCCTTTCTTCCTCAGATTTGCGAGTTTATGATTTTCACTTCAACTTCGCTCATCATCTCTTTGTACCACCACTTCGATACCCATCCGCACCCTCGTCTCTCTCTTCATCTATCTGTGTATGTCTCTCTCTATCAGTTCCTTAAATTTGCAAGGTCTTGGTTTTCTCTTCAACTTTACATATCTTGAGGTGCTGATAGCTTAAGGAATACGGGGTTCTGTCTCTCTGCCTCTTCCTGTCTCTGTCTCTCACTTTAAATTTGCAAGTTCATGATTTTCACTTCAAGCTCGTAGTCGCCTCCTCCCGAAATTTACCTCTCTTTCGGCCACCTCTTTTGATTTTTTTGTTTTTTTTGTTTTGTTTTAGGAGCAGCGAGTAGCGGGCTTTTTTCATTATTGTTTCCTTTTTTTGTGCCCTTGAGCTGTTCCCTTTGTTGTAGAAAAAAAAATCGTGGTGCCTCAGATGATACACAGCTCCTCGATAGACTTAGTGACGGTGCTCCTTTACGTCCTCCTCCTCCTCCTCTTCCTCCTCCTCCTCCTCCTCCTTCTCCTTCCTCTCACCCTTTACCAGTGTCTCCTATATCCACAAATTTACAACTTAGCAAATTCCACGCTAAGGTCATTACCCTCACCTTACAGATTTCACGCTTCCCCGAAAGACTAAGCGCTGAACTGCCATCACCCTACATCCTCCTCCTCCTCCTCCTTCTCCTTCATCTACCCTTAACCAACGTCTCCTATATCCACAAATTTACAACTTAGCAAATTCCACGCTAAGATCATTATCCTCACCTTACAGTTTTCACGCTTCCCCGAAAGACTAAGCGCTGAACTGCCATCACCCTACATCCTCCTCCTCCTCGTCCTCGTCCTCCTCCTTCCTCTCACCCTTCACCTGCGTCTCTTCTATCACAGCAGATCCCACGTTCCTTCGAAATCGAAAGACCAAACGACTAACAACCCTCCTCGTCCTCGTCCTCGTCCTCCTCCTTCTTCCCTTTCACCTGCGTCGCTTACACACACTATATCCACAAATTTACGAGTTATGTAAATTCCACAAAGTCATCGTCCACACCCTACTGTTTTCAAGCTTCCTAGAAAGACTGTGGGACTAAATATCATTACCCTTCCACTTCTCCCCCTCGTCTTCCTCTCCCTCTTCACCCTCCCATCCTCTCCCCTCCTCATTCTCGTCATCCTCCTCCTCTCTCCCCCATTCTGTCTCTGCCTCTGCGCTTCCTTCACCTCAAACTTTCTCGCGTTCATCATTTTTAGCGGAGTCGTTATCGTCCCGCCACAGCTGACTCGCTTCCGGCAAAGATTTAGCGACTTTAAGCTTCGTCCTACAATCTGCTGCTTCTCCTCCTCTCACTCTCTCTGTCTCTGGTCCTCAATTCCTCAGATGTTTAACGAATCATAATTTTTTTTAGCGAGTCAATGTTTAGCGAGTCAGATGTTTAACGAGTCAGATGTTTAACGACTCAGATGTTTAACGACTCAGATGTTTAACGACTCAGATGTTTAACGACTCAGATGTTTAACGACTCAGATGTTTAACGATTCAGATGTTTAACGATTCAGATGTTTAACGATTCAGATGTTTAACGACTCAGATGTTTAACGACTCAGATGTTTAACGACTCAGATGTTTAACGACTCAGATGTTTAACGACTTTATTCCTTCACCCACATTCTGCTCTGTCTCACTCTCCGTCTCTGGTCTTCAACGTTTCATATGTTTAACCCGTCCGCTGCTAATGGCACGGATTTGGCTTTCACTGGTAGCCTGGTAACATCACTCCCAGGTCTTTCTCTCCCTCTGTGGTGGATAGTGGAGTGTTTCCCATGTGGTATTGGTATGCTGGATATCCCCTCCCAAGGTACATGACTCTACATTTTTCTTCATTGAATTGTAGCAGCCACTTTTTGTTCCATTCCTGTAGCTTGGTGATGTCTTCTTGTAGGAAATCCGCGGGCAAGGGGTTAAGCTTACGATTTTCACCAGAGCGTTCACCACCATCGTCACACTGTACTGACACACTTCCTCGAAAGACTGACAGGATAACGACCACAACAAGTAAAAAGACGTGGAGTGTGTCATGTAATTAAGAAATATTTACATCTTTGGATACTCTACAGGTCATGATTTTCCCGTCAGCGCTGTCTGTCATCACTGCATTACCGTTGACACTTCCACGAAACACTGACCACCGAACGACCATGACAAGTGTAAAAAGACGTGTAGCGTGTCATGTAAATAAGAAATAGTCGCCTCTTCAGATTTCTTTTGTCCACAATTCTCACATCTTTATCATCACTGCCTTGCCGCTGACACACTTCCACGAAAGCTTCACCAACAACCATAACAAGTGTAAAAAGACGTGTAGCGTGTCATGTAAATAAGAAATAGTCGCCTCTTCAGATTTCTTTTTAGTCCACAATTCTCACATCTCTATCATCACTGCCTTACCGCTGACGCACTTCCACGAAAGACTGACCAACAAACGACCATAACAAGTGTAAAAATTCGTGTGTAGAATGCCAAGTAATTAACAAATATTCCCCTCTCCGGATTGGTTATACTTCACAATTCTAGCAACATCTCTATCATCACTGCTGAGACACTTCCACGAAAGACTGACCAACAAACAACCATATCGAGCGTAACAAAGACGTGTACCGTGTCATATGATCAACAAATATCCACCTCTTCGCTTTTGTTTCAGTTCACAATTCGCACGTCAGCGCTGTCTGTCATCACTGCACTATCATTGACACCCTTCCTCGAAAGTCTGACCAACAAACAACCATAACAAACGAAAGAAGACGTATAACATGTCAATTAGCAAACATTCACCTCCTCGGATTTGTTTTAGTTCGACACACACATCCGCGAAAGATTCACCCGCCAACAACCGGCCATCCAAGTAGGTAAGGAGGTGTAGCGTGTCACAACTAACCAATTTTCACCTCCTCCGATTTCTTTTAGTTCACAATTCCTATCACGGTCGACACACACACTTCCGCGAAAGCTTCACCGGCCAACAAGCAACCAGTCAAGCAGGTTAGGCGGTGTAGGGTGTCACTTAACTTACGAACAATAATCAGCTCCTGGAAGGCTCAGACTCACCCTCTTCCGCAGCCTCTCGTCCCGTCCCGCTCGTATCTACACACACACAGCGGCAGCAAAAAGATAAATTCTCTCTTGAAAACTGAGCCCCTTTGATGTCGCTCGGCACCGTCAAGTTTGCCATTCACCCGATTCCCAAAGCTGCCAACGCCACCAATAGACACCTGAAAACACATCTACGTATAGAAAGTAAAGTGAATAAGGTGAATGCATGGATCCGTTCAATTGCGGCCGCGTCTCACTCACCGCTGCCGAGATTGCCTGATGCACCCCCGTCCTTACAAGCGTCTCAGGCCCGGCCACATACAGACTCCCCAAGACGGCTTACAGATGAAGGCGATACTTGTAGCCTCGGCAGCCTTGGGAGGGGATCTAAAAGGTGTTTCGATTCTGTACTTGTATCGTAACAGTTCCAGCGTGTCTCATGTGGGCGGCGGCTGTTGGTGGAATTGTCTCCGTGCCGAGCTGGACATGTTACGTTAGTGTGGCAACATGACTTTTCATACGCAGTCTCCACAGAATCGTTGGAGAGCGTGTTTAGGTCGCTCTGACTCTATCCGATTAGGTTTTGGATGTTTTTGTAAGTAAATTCTCCTTATTGAATATTCTCCATTCTCTCACACACACACACACACACACACACACACACACACACACACACACACACACACACACACACACTTCACGTCGTCGAGGGTGAATAGCAGTTTAAAAAGAGCCGTTTTGCTTCATGTTTTAAACTTGGAGGAGGATATTTCAAAAGGAAGTTTTCTTTTGATGTGTGTGTGTGTGTGTGTGTGTGTGTGTGTGTGTGTGTGTGTGTGTGTGAGACTACCTGCCCTTCTGCCTGTCTTGTCCCCACCTATCAGTCTATTTCTATCTTCCATCTGTCTGCCTGTCTCATTTGTCTGTTTACCTGTCTGTCTGTTCCTCGGACTCTCCACCTCTCTATCTTTTCCCCGAGTCCTCCGTGTTGCTGTGCGAGCGTCGGGGCACTGAACATCTATATTGATGATGGCTTGGTGGATATGCATGATTCGATTCCGTATCAAATATTTTCCGCCAGGTGTCCCCGAGGCGGCCAGGGACACACTAGTTGCGAGTATATGATCGGGCTTATGTTCCTCTGGCCAGTGACGTGTGTCGGGCGGTAAATCTTCCATTCTGTTGATTTAGTGACAGCAAAGGAGAAGGAAGGAGGGAGAAGGTGGGATCAGCTTTTAGGATACCATATGACCCTTGTTGTTGTTGTCACCGTTGTTGTTGTTGTTGTTGTTGTTGTTGTTGTTGTTGTTATCATTCTCTCTCTCTCTCTCTCTCTCTCTCTCTCTCTCTCTCTCTCTCTCTCTCTCTCTCTCTCTCTCTCTCTCTCTCTCTCTCTCTCTCTCTCTCTCTCTCTCTCTCTCTCTCTCTCTCTCTCTCTCTCTCTCTCTCTCTCTCCGGTGACATTACTCTCCTATAACAAACAACTAAGTCACTCGTCACAGCGCCAGTCACTCCGCTTCAGGTCAAGTGGTGAAGCCTCCTCGAGTCTCGTGTTTCTTATATCCAGGTGAGGTATATACATACATACAGGTGTTCAGGCTCGTCTTCATAACACCCGTCCAGCGCACAGCTCCGCCTCGCATTGTTAGTGTTGCGACATGAGCTCAGAGGGAGAGGGAGGGAGGGAGGGAGGGAGGGGAAGAGTAACGGAATAATAATGATAATGTAACAGATGCTCGTCTAATTTTGATTCCCTGTTAGGTGATCGTAGCGGCGACGGTGTGTGTGTGTGTGTGTGTGTGTGTGTGTGTGTGTGTGTGTGTGTGATCCGAGACCTGAACGATTGAAGGTGCAGTTGCGTACTCGTGTGTTTAGAGAATAGACTGAAATGAAGTCACGAAGGGTTAAATATATATATGAAACTGTTATCTGTGTCTGGGTATCATTTACGTGGGTGTTCTCGGTGGGGTGTTACCTGACCATAAATGCTAATAAATGCTACATAACTGACTACAATGAGGAGATGGAGCTATTTATCGTAGTGCCTATAATTTCCGTAACAGCTGAACGTTCTTGGGTATATCATTTACGTGTTGCTGAAGGGTGATTCTTGCCGTGTGTAACCAGACCATAAATGCTCATAAATGCTACATAACCGACTGGAATGAGTAGATGGAGACATTTATCGTAGTGTTTATAATTTCCGAAACTGCTGAACGTTCTTGGGTATCATTTACGTGTTGTTAAACGAGTGTACCAAGACCATAAATGCTAATAAATGCTACATAACTGACTGCAATGAGATGAAGTTATGTATATTTAGAAAACTCTACGGTGTTCCGCGGCCATCATTGAGGTATTATTGCGGCGCTGAACGAGCCTCCGCCGCGCTGGCCGCTCGTCATCACCCCGCCGCCGCCTCCACTCCCTCCAACTTTGTCTGTGCAGTCTGTTTTCACGCAGTTTGAGGCTTGAAAATGGTGGAAATTTTCGAGCGCCATGAATATGAATTTGCTTGTTTAAAATAGTGTGTTTTTATTACGGTATATATATGCTGCGTGCGAATGAAATGCTCACTTGAAATTCAAACGTGACAATTGTTCTGCGTAAGACAAATACTTCCACGTGAACACCTGTTTTTATTCACTTTAGTTCCCGTCACTGTTAAAAATCAATGTGTGTGTGTGTGTGTGTGTGTGTGTGTGTGTGTGTGTGTGTGTGTGTGTGTGTGTGTGTGTGTGTGTGCACATATGATGAAATTACATCAGTTGCTGGAACAGTACACTTAATATCAGAGAGAAGGAGGTGGAGAACGTTCAAACGGCCTGTTTTGCAGTGAACTAGGAATGGCTGCTTTTTTTTTTTTTTTTTTTTTACGTTTGGCCTATAGAACTGCTTTCATGATGGCGCCTGTCAATTGGCCCAAGTCCGTTAGTGGCGCAGAAAGTGCTTTAGTGGCTCCATTCTTGCATTGTTCATGCTGCCCTCCCGGAGCTCCACTATTGAATTTCGTTAGCTCGGTTAGTTCGGTTTGATAGGTGATTATTAGGGCAGCATGTGGGTAGTCTTTGGCCACTTGGCAATGACCAAAATTTATCAGCCTGATGGGGTGGGGGACTTGAACCCGGATCCTCCAGGACACCGCGCCCGCACGCTGAACTTTCAGCCACCACCTTCCCCAATAATGATTTATATATATATATATATATATATATATATATATATATATATATATATATATATATATATATATATATATATATATATATATATATATTGTGAATATAAATAAATGTTGCGCATCACTTCCGTAAATTTCAGTTCCACACACTGCACTAGAGGGAATGGATGCAAACTTTACGTTAATATATTCGCCATGTTCTGTAAAGGTAATCAGACAAGACAAAATGGTTGCATATGCAACTAAATATTTGTGAAAGCTGCGACACAATGATGTTTTAATCCTCGTGAACAATATTACAAAGGACAACTAAACTGCCAACCTCCTCAGGAGTGGTTTGTAGAGACTCCAAGTACAGCACGGCACGCAGGTAGTGTTCAGGAATCTTCACCGCACACCAGGCAAGGCCTGTGCGAGCTACGGCCAGTCTGTGACCACAGAGGGACGCTAACAGCCCTTTGTTGGTGCGGTTTTCTGTCACTGTATATTTAATTCCGCGACCACGACCGTCGATGCAGACGACGCTCCTCCCTTTGTCGTGCTCGTCCACACTGGCGCGCCTCGAGTGGTCCAATGAGATTCGTGCTCGGGCTAGTCTGGGTTCAAGGGAGAAGTGCTTTGAGCCGCTTGTGTTAAATATTACATGCATTGCCCATCGCGTTCAGTATTTAGCTTTCCTGCTTGAACTGCTTGAATATTTACGAGTCCACGTGAGGCAGCGCTGGTGGTGGGCGTCCCGCAGTGCCTTTACTATTTTCAATTTGTGTGGCTGCGTGTTATTGGTAAATACACTGAGGCCGGCGCGTCGTAACTTGTCGCTCAAAAAAGTTATTGACACAACCACCAATGACATAGGAGCCGGCGGGGAGAGGAAAACAGTGGCGGCCGTGTACGTGTGTGTGTGTGTGTGTGTGTGTGTGTGTGTGTGTGTGTGTGTGTGTGTGTGTGTGTGTGTGTGTTTCCATTTATTTGTTTGATATATTACAGTTGTGCTCAATAAACTATCAATCTACCTATATTTCTGTGTGTGTGTGTGTGTGTGTGTGTGTGTGTGTGTGTGTGTGTGTGTGTGTGTGTGTGTGTGTGCGCGTTCTTGCGTTCATGTTGCTATCTTTCCAACACCAGTTCTGAATAATCTTGTTATAACGTTTTCTTGGTGCTTTCATTACGAAGGCAGAACAACGAACTAATTTTTATTTACCTTTTTCTACCTCTCTCTTCGTTTCTTTTTTTTCTTTTTTTTTAATCCGTGCCAGCAGCTCACGGTGACGCTAAAACATGTACAACGTTCAGCGCCTCGCCAGGAAAAATGTGATACAAGAATAGACAGCACTTTGATACTCTCCGCCGCCGTGTCAGGGCCGAGGTGCGATGGGAGACGAGGTGTGGCGTGTTCAGGGATGTTTATGCTGTTCTCTGACCGACTCCAACCTTCTGGCAAAGTCGAGACATTATCCTCCCTCGTGGAATTATCTCCCACCCTTGAGGACTTGAATATTTGAAACCCCCGTCGAAAACATTGCCTATTCTCACTTGGGGATGGACGTTCTCTGGTTGACTCGTAACCTTCTGGCAAAATCGAGAGGGCATTATCTTCCCTCGTAAAACTATCTCCCACCCTTGAGGACTTGAATATTTGAAACCCCAGATGATAACATTGGCTATTCTCACCTGGGGATGGACGTTCTCTGGCTGATTTTTAACCTTCTGGCAAAATCGAGACGGCATTACCTTCCCTCATAAAACTATCTCCCACCCTTGAGGACATGAATATTTGAAACCCCAGAGGAAGACAATGGCTATTCTCACCTGGGGATGGACGTGCTCTGGCTGAGTTTTAACCTTCTGGCAAAATCAAGACGCCATTATCTTCCCTCATTATCCTCCTACCCTTGAAGACGCAAAAGTTTGAAACGCCAGACGAAAACATTAGCCATTTTTGCGTAGGGATAAACGTGCCCTCTCTCTCTCTCTCTCTCTCTCTCTCTCTCTCTCTCTCTCTCTCTCTCTCTCTCTCTCTCTCTCTCTCTCTCTCTCTCTCTCTCTCTCTCTCTCTCTCTCTCTCTCTCTCTCTCTCTCTCTCTCTCTCTCTCTCTCTCTCTCTCTCTCTCTCTCTCTCTCTCTCTCTCTCTCTCTCTCTCTCTCTCTCTCTCTCTCTCTCTCTCTCTCTCTCTCTCTCTCTCTCTCTCTCTCTCTCTCTCTCTCTCTCTCTCTCTCTCTCTCTCTCTCTCTCTCTCTCTCTCTCTCTCTCTCTCTCTCTCTCTCTCTCTCTCTCTCTCTCTCTCTCTCTCTCTCTCTCTCTCTCTCTCTCTCTCTCTCTCTCTCTCTCTCTCTCTCTCTCTCTCTCTCTCTCTCTCTCTCTCTCTCTCTCTCTCTCTCTCTCTCTCTCTCTCTCTCTCTCTCTCTCTCTCTCTCTCTCTCTCTCTCTCTCTCTCTCTCTCTCTCTCTCTCTCTCTCTCTCTCTCTCTCTCTCTCTCTCTCTCTCTCTCTCAAAATATAGATCTTTAAATGTGTTCGATACTTATAGATCTCTTTATACACGAGGGTTGTATTACTGAGGAGGCCGCGACAAGTGAATTTACCGTATAATAAACACTATTTAGTTTGCGTTCTCACTAATGAAGGGAAAACGTGTAAAGTAAGAAACACAATGGATTTTCTACATCGTCTTCTACTCAAAACCACCGTTGCCAGATTGTCTTAAGACCCTCGTATTTACCAGTTTTTGAGCCATACCCATAACTATTGCCGAAAACGCATCAATAATTAACCATCTTAACGATAACTATATATGAAGGCAATTGCTGGGGTCGAGGAGGCAGTTTTGGAGTTGGAAATTGGCAGACATAGGAGGCTGGGTACGACAATCTGGCAACGTTCCGCAAAAAACTTGATTGAAACTCGCGTAAAAGGAGAAGTTGCATCGGATTATGGCTGTAGGTAGGTCTGTCATTTCTGAAGAGGACGCGAAGAGTAAATCTCGCGTATCATCAACACTAATTTTTTAATACCTGGGTCACGGGTTAGTCTTCGCTAAGGTAAGCAGAACCCGTAACTTAAGAAACACATTGGCTATCCTATATCTCGCGTATCATCAACACTATTTTTTTAATATCTGGGTCACGGGTTAGTCTTCGCTAAGGTAAGCAGAACCCGTAACCTAAGAAACACATTGGCTATCCTACATCTCGCGTATCATCAACACTAATTTTTTAATGCCTGGCGAGTCACGGATTTGACAGCCATATTCTTAAACAATTCCTCGCCCAAGCACACTCATTTGACAAGGCTTTCGTAGGAGATGTGGGTCTTTCCATAGGTAGTTTTATTGACCCTGGTGGTAGTTTGACCCTTCTTCTGTGCCATGAACCTCAAAAAACACTCATTATAACCCGACTGATATCCTGTTTGGCCTTTGGAAGTAGTTGATGTGAGGGTGGCAGCGTTTAACAATACTAACCTCCTCGCTAAGGTAAGCAGAACCCGTAACCTAAGAAACACATTGGATCTCCTACATCGCGTTCTTCTCAAACACATAATTTAGGCTCGCGTAAAATGAGAGGTTTCCGTCGGTTTATGGCTGTACATCACACTCGCGTTGCACCTCATCGCCGCCGCTCCCAGACCCCCGCCGTGCCGCTGTTCTCCCGGCAGCACCCCGCCGCGGCACGGACCCACCCACCAGCCAGCACCCGGCGACACAATGGTTTCCTCGTATCTTGTGTGTGCAGCGGCGGCGGCGGCCACTAGACTGCCAGGGACGGGCCGGGCTTTCCTTCTTTTCCTTAATCATATATTTATTCACATTAGTCTTTTACGTAAGTCGTCGGCTTTAAGTTCTGTGCCGCCCCGTGAGCCGAGCTGTGCCGGGGAGTGATTAGGTGCGGTTTGAATAATAGAGTGGGAATGTTGCTTACAGAGTGCGACAGTGATTAAAGATAAGACAAAGTTGGGAGCATATGCTTTGGCTGCGCGTGGCGGCGGTGCTCTTCTCCGTCCCGTTGACCTTTCAGCCTGTGGTGGGAGAGAAGTCAGAGAACCCCTTAACCAGACACACGCCCAGTGAAACATACGGATTACCTCAGTTTACCTTTCCCAGGTTTCCCCCAGGTACCCATTTATCGACCACCCCAAAAGACGGATGAACGGCTGGATGAGCTGCTCGCCGACTACCCAAACCGGAATTCGAACTAGGCCCATCAGATTTGTAGTTGGGGGCGTTAACCACTGCACGCGGAGGAACAGTGATTAGTGCACTTTAAATAGAATAGAAGGGATACTTGAAGAGTGGCAGTGTTATTTAGAGTGGGACTGATTATAAGGGCATTTTAGATAACAGTGGGAGTGTTACTTCCAGAATAGGAGTGCTATTTGGAGTGCGAGGGTGATGCGTTAACAAGGAAAGTGTTTATTGGTGGGGAGTGTTTTGTATTAACGGATTGGGAATATTACTTGGAGTGAGAAAGTTCCATAGGGTGGCAGTGTTATCGGAGTGGAAATGTTACTAAGCTGTGGTGTTACATAGAGTGAGTGGGAGTGTTACATAGAGTGAGTGGGAGTGTTACATAGAGTGAGTGAGTGGGAGTGTTATAGTGAGTGAGTGAGTGGGAGTGTTACATAGAGTGAGTGAGTGGGAGTGTTACATAGAGTGAGTGGGTGGGAGTGTTACATAGAGTGAGTGGGTGGGAGTGTTACATAGAGTGAGTGTGTGGGAGTGTTACATAGAGTGAGTGGGTGGGAGTGTTACATAGAGTGAGTGGGTGGGAGTGTTACATAGAGTGAGTGGGTGGGAGTGTTACATAGAGTGAGTGAGTGGGAGTGTTACATAGAGTGAGTGAGTGGGAGTGTTACATAGAGTGAGTGAGTGGGAGTGTTACATAGAGTGAGTGAGTGGGAGTGTTACATAGAGTGAGTGAGTGGGAGTGTTACATAGAGTGAGTGAGTGGGAGTGTTACACAGAGTGAGTGAGTGGGAGTGTTACATAGAGTGAGTGGGTGGGAGTGTTACATAGAGTGAGTGGGTGGGAGTGTTACATAGACTGAGTGGGTGGGAGTGTTACATAGCCACTCTATTTAGGAGCAGTAAGTAGCTGGCTTTTTTCTTCATACTATTTTCTCTTTTTTTTACGCCCTTGCACTGTCTCCTCTGCAGTAAAATAAAAATCATACAAAAAAAATAGTGTTTGCGTGAATGTTACCGGACATACTCTCACGTTCAGGCCCTCTGGGAGATGTACTATTGGCCTTTTTTTCAGCCCCGGCCGCGTTGACTAAAACACAAGTGCGCTAATCAATGGGGAATAATAGATAATTTAAGTTATTTACAGAGTTTTGTTCTAGGTGGGGAAAGGTGGGTTCGTTTGTGTGTGTTTGAGTTTCATTGTGGCATTGATGGGACCTGATCAAAGCCCCAATTTTGGCCCACCCCCCCTCTGCTACCCTTTTACTCCCACTCCCACTCCATCACCACCATCACCATGACCATAAGAACCACCAATAATACCCAACAACACCACCACTGCGCCACCCATTCCACCACCATTAATATCACCAATTCAACCATCACAAGCAAACCACCACTTTCATCACCACCCCTACAATCACTTTCAACACCATAATCACCACCCATTTCACCATCCATTCCACCACCAATGCAACCATCACAAGCAAACCACCACTTTCATCACCACCCCTACAATCACTTTCAACACCATAATCACCACCCATTTCACCATCCATTCCACCACCAATTCAACCATCACAAGCAAACCACCACTTTCATCACCACCCCTACAATCACTTTCAACACCATAATCACCACCATTATTACTTACACCTCCACTACATTAACTACCATTCCTACCACCACTATACCAACACAATAACCATCACGACCACTAGTAATTCCAGCCACCACCACCACCACACTACCTCTTCCACCATCACCACTTCCACTCATACCTCCACTAATTCCACTATCGGTGTTGCTACTGTTACCCTCTCAACGGTTACCACAATCACATTATCGCCCTGAATTGCCCTTATCATCATCACTATCATCATTATTACCATCATCACTATTATTGTAACTGTCATTGTCACCATTATCATCACTATCATCACCACCACTTGTTGCAATACTCACCATCACAAAACATCTCTCCTCATTACTCCCATCACCATCACTATCATTGTCACCATTATCATCACTATCACCACCATTACTTGTTGCAATACTCACCATCACAAAACATCTCTCCTCTTTACTTCCATCCCAGTTTTCCCTCTTTTTTTTGTCCTCACCATTTCTGTCACCGCATTAGTTTCCCTTCACCTTCACTACCAACACCTCCCCTTCACTACCTTTCATCACCTTTTTAATCCTTCATCATCGCCACAACCATCATCATCACCAGTCCGCTCTCCACTATCACACTATCCACCTCCACCACCACCATCACCATGACAAACACTATCACCTTATCCATCACCATTGCCAGTATCACCTCCATCACCACCACCACCACAACTAACATAGATACACTGCTAGTACCCTTTCCCTCACCACCACCACCACCACCACCACAACTTCCATCACCACTGACCTCATTATCACCACCATCACCATCATTAATTACAATACCACATCAATTAGCTTGCATCCCACCCCCACACACACACTACAGGCACCCTCACCCCCACCACCACCACCACTATCTACTAGTAACAACACCACTCTCACCCTTGCCCCTTCCATCATTACTGTCATCATTATCACCACCACCACCACCACCATCGCGTCACCCCATCCACACGAGCGAAAAACTCTGCCCCACCCCTCCCCACCCCGCCCTGCCCCGCCCCAGTGCCGCGTCCAGAGGAATATTGTTTCACTAAAAGCATTCACATTGCCTCTGCCTCTAAATCAGATTATAAACCATTCCACTTACTGGATGAGAGCAGGTCACAAAAAGTCCCATTACACGCCAAACTTACCCGGACAGGACGATTCTGGGATGGCGGTGTTTGGGGTGTTGCGTGCGTGTGCGTGTGTGTGTGTGGGGAGAGAGGAAGGAAGGTATGTGTGTGCGCGTGTGTGCGTGAGGGTGGAGGTGTGTGTGTGTGTGTGTGTGTGTGTGTGTGTGTGTGTGTGTGTGTGTGTGTGTGTGTGTGTGTGTGTCTCAAATTATCCTCTTCTGTATCTTTCTATCTATCTGCATGTATGATTGTATGGATATCTGTCTGACTGTCGATCTGTCTCACTATCTGTCTATCTATATACACACACACACACACACACACACACACACACACACACACTCCCCACCACATATACACACGTCCCCCTCCCCCCCCCCTCCCCCCCCCCCGCATACACACACGTTCCTCGCCACTCATTCCCACCTACACACACACACACACACACACACACACACACCTTCTACCTTCCTTCCTCCCTACCTCACACCCCGCCACTACCTCCTCCTCCTCTGCCTCTCCTCCGCCAGGCCCCACAGACCTACCTGATCCCCCTCGAAACCAGCCGCTCCCTGGACGGCATGGAGGAGACGCGCCTGGGCCTTGAGTTCCGGGTGGGGCGCCAACACTTCCGCAAGGGCCAGATGAACCTTCGCTGCTCGGCCGAGATTTCCACGCTGTACTACAAGACCCAGCAGCACAGCGTCGACGGTCACCTCGCCTACAGTGTGCCCGTCATGGAGTCCCGGGACCACTCAGCCATGGCAGGTGGGTGGGGAGTTCTGGGAGGGGTTGGGGTGTTCAGAGGAGGTGAGGGTATGTGAAGGGGTGAGGAGTGAAGTGGGTATATAAGAGATGAATGAGTATGATGGGGCTGTGGAGTGGTTAGGAGAGGGGTGGAGGGGGTGGAGGAGGAGCTTTTTTTTATGGGTGGGTGTATGTGCGTGTTCCATCTCACTCTCTTAATGCTTGTATATTTTGTGTCGCCTCGTCTTTTGATCTCTTTCTTCTTTTACGTTCTCCCCCATTTCCTGTGTTTCTCCTCATCTTATATTTTCTTCATCAATGCTCTTTCTTCCCTCTCGTGTTTGTGTGTGTGTGTGTGTGTGTTCCACCTCATCTCTTGTATCTTTTGTATCGCCTTGTTTACTGTGCTTGTTTCTTCTTGTCCTTTTCTTCCCCTTCACCCAGCCCGTTTCTGTTTCTCCTCACCCCATCTTTTCCTTATCAGTGCCTTTCTTCCCTTCTTGTTGTCCCCCATGCTGCAGCTCTCCCACTGTTGCACAAGCTGATACCCTACCCCATCCCTTCGCTGCCCTTCCTTCTTCCTCTCTGCAGAGTTTGACACAACACACAAGGCTTTCCTAGGAGTTTGGGGCATTTCCAAAAGTAGTTTTATGACCCCGGTGGTAGTGTGACCCTTCTTCTGTACCGTGAACCTGAAGAACCACTCATTAGAACCCGATTGATTCCCTCGTTGACCTTTAGAAATAGTTGATGTGAAAAGCCAAAGTGACTTATAATACCGACTTATAAGATCTTTCCTTTCCCTAAGCTTTTCTTGGTCTTCCTCTCTCATAGCCTAAAGCCTTTTCTCCCTTAACATCTTCCCGCATTCACGTGTAAGCTTCTTCGACATTCTTCGCCTATTTGCCCTTAAGTCTACTAACTCACACTTCTCCCGCCCCTACGCTCTTTCTCCTCTCCGCTCCGCCTCTCCTCGCCCTTAGGTCTTCCCGTCCCTTCGCCTCTCCGCCTGTGTAGTCATCCCAGCGTCTTCCCGTCAGAGTGTATTCTCCCGCCTGAATGCGTCTCCCCTACCCTGTATTTCCCAAAGCCTCTGCACCTAGTCTCAAGGTTTATGTCGCCTTTCCCACGGCAGTAAATCTATGTTAGTCTTATGTCTCACCGTCAACCAGCAATCACGCCCACAAGCACCCATTTCTCTCCCCACGTTTATCCCGTGCCTTTGTTAACGTCCCTACTCCCCCCGTCAATGCTTCCTCGTCGCCTTGCCTCCCGTCCCACTATTCCCTCGCTCTCACATTCCCCTTTCTGCTTGCCCCTACCTGGCCCACGTTATGCCTGTGACCCTCGTGTGTTCATCCAAGGCGCTCACTCATGCGTGGTCCTCCCCCTCAACAGGAGCCGACAGTGCCCGCGTCCCTAGCATGCTGGTGCTGCTGAGCCTCATCGCGGCCACACTGCTGCAGGCCGCCCTCAGCTGACTCCTCGGCGCCCCGCACCACCCTAACCCACAACCGCTGTCCGGGAGAGGCGAGCAGCACGCATGTTTGGGATGATCAACACTGAATATTTCCTCACGAGGCTCAAAATTATGTCGTAAGTCGTCAGTGTGAAGAAAAGCCAAACAAACCCTTGTGGAACAGACGAGGCGGCGCCGCCTGCTGGAGGGCGAGGCTCCGGGGTGTCCCTGGACGCACGCGTGGCCTCGCCTCCTCAGTAACGCACCTGAGCCTTGGCTGCGGGAAGCGAGACCAGTACCACGTCGCACCACTGAGGGCCATCGGTACTCTTTCATAAGTATTCATGTACTACGTGTCCGGCGTAAGGGTGAGTCGCACCAAATACTTCCAGATTCTGTGTTTGAATGTGCTGAACCACGTGACCTCCGCGCCAGGCGTGTGTGCGGGAGTATTACGGACCCGCCGGGGCCTGGGCTGCTGGTGCTCATACGGCCCGGCCATGGCACGACAGACTGTGACGCGAGCCATTCCCAGGCGGTGCGCGGCGTGCCGCAGGGACGCAGTTCAGTGAATTCATTTTGTGCATATAGTTATCTACTACTTCCTACGTCATGTGTATACCTTACTAGTATATTATACTGCGTTATAATATATGCTACAGGTGAGTATATATGTGTTCGTAGGACCAACGCTTTAGATCTACATGGTAGCAGCAGCTTTCCACTTCCTTTTAGGTGTCCCGTTCAGGAGTGTGGGGAGACGGGCGTGAGGGTTAGCGTGGGGGGGGAGCGGGGGTAAAAATCGGGGGTGACGGGTGTGTGTTGGGAAGGCATGTATGAGGGTGGGAAGGAGTGGGAGCGAGTAGGATGGGGCCTGACAGGTGTGTGTTGGGTGAGGAGAGGGGACAGGGGAGGGAGTGACGAGTGTGTGAGAGGACAGGTGTGCAGATTAGGAGAGAGAACGGGAAGATGGGGTGACAGGTGTGCCGGTGGGAGGAGAGGGGTGACAGGTATGCAGGTGGGGGATGGGGTGCCAGGTATGTGCTGGGTTAGGTGTGCAGGTGGGAAAGTGAAGGTGACTGGTGTGGGGGGAAAGAAAGGGAGTGCCAGATGTGAGGAGGAGGCAGATGTGCAGGTTGGGGGGGGGGAAGGACCGGAGGGTGGCGGGCAGGAGTCTTCACAGTGAGGCTCAGCGACTCCTGTGCCGAGTGCTGAGTGCTGAGTCTCCCCGTCTAGTCAGCATCGTTGTGCCGGGGCTACATCGACCTGCGTCTTGGAGAGGCAGACGTATAATAATTTTTAAGCCTTCTATGTTAACTGGGAAATGTTACCTCTAGTTTACAACGTTGCTAAGAGTCAAGCCAGTGATACTACCTTGCATTGAGATGTTCTTGTAACCTTTTAGCCTGTAAGCATTATTATTATGATTATTATTATCATTATCATCATCGTGATTACAGCATAATTAATATGTTCGCAAACGCATACTCGGACACAGTCTATATGTTCTACATCGATATGTATATACAATTTTAATGTTCAGATTTTTATGTATAAATATAATATATATCTCTGATGTGTCATTTCTTACCTGTAGCTCTTAGTTAATATTTCGAGGCTCATGTATTTATTAGAGGCAGAATATAAGTGTTTGAATAGATATTGATTGTTTGATAAAGATACAGGCAGGCAGGTAGATAGATGGAAAGATACGTAGATAGACACATGAATAGATAGATAAAAACTAGATACATACAGACAGACAGACAGAAAAACAAAGAAAAAAATAAATATAGACATAGTTAAACACACTTTATCGACCATAAAGTCACACTGCACAATTACTGTATACGCACGCACGCACTGACGCTCATGGCTCAAGTTACGCATATGAGAACGCCTTTAGCAACCCCCTCATCTCCGTCTCCCTCCGACCCTCCTTCCCTGTACGCCACACTCCCTTGAAACACCCTCACACCGGGGCTTAGTGGCGCTGCTTTGTGGGCCTCGTCAGCAAGTGTTGGACTCATAAGAACAAGTGTATAGAGGAGCCCTAACCCTCCAGAGTGGCTGGTGGAGCGGATGAAGCTGGTTTGTGGCTCTGGTGGTGGTGGTGGTGAAGGGCCCTGCCACACCACCACAGCGTCGAGAGATGAGGACACGGCAGGGGACGGGAGGGGAGTAGGTTAGTGATGAATGGAAGTGGTGAGGATGGTATGTGGGATAACAACTAGGTGGTGGTGAGGATTCGATGGAGTAAAGTGGTGATGAAGGGAGAATGGGGGGGATAAGAACGTGGTGTGTGTGTGTGTGTGTGTGTGTGTGTCGTTAGGTGGTAGGTTTGTATAGGGGAAAGAAGTGGCGGCGTGTGGTGGTCTGGTGGGTGTTCAGAAGTGGTGGAGGGGCCCAGACAGCAGTGAAGCTATGTGGTGTGGTGGTTTTGTAGGAGGTGAACAGGTATGGTGGACGCTGTTGAGAGGTTATGAAGAGGGTAGGTGTTTTGAGAAGGTATACAGTTAATTGGAGGACGACAAGGGGGCTGACAGGGAAGGAGCAGGACTTGTGTAGGTGTGTGAAGATGTGTAGGTGGTGGGTGTGAGTTGCAGAGTATGGTTGGGGCTTGTACCGGCATATGACCACAGATGTTGCGCCGACTAAACGAAACTTTCCAACTTTTGGGGCTTGTAAGGACTAAGAGGAAGGTGATAGGGCATGAATAGGGATGGGAGGCGTAAGGCACAGAATGATGGGGTATAGAAATGGTATAGAAGGAGGTAGACATGTATGGTAGAATGTAAAGTGTGTAAGAGAGGGGTCATGATGCATAGAGAGGAGAGAGTGCAGGATGAAAACTGTAGCAAGGCATGGATGAGTGAGTGCGTGATAGAGGCGATGGTGCGGGAGTGGAGGACGAGGTGTAAGTGTGGTATGGTAATGTATGGATGAGAGCGAGTACGGGTGTGAGGGGGTAGCCGGGCATAGACTCATGTGGATGTGGTGGAGACGAAGGTGTGTGGAAGTGTAGGACGAATGGGTGGGTTGGTGAGGTGTGGGGGAGGCCAGCGCGTGAGGGGGTGCAGAATGAGGTGTGTGGTGTTGTGTGTCGCTCCTCAAATCAACTATTTATAAAGGTCAAAGAGGGCATCAATCGGATTCTAATGAGTGTTTCTTTAGGTTCATGGTACAGAAGAAGGGTCAAACTACCACCAGGGTCATAAAACTACTCCTGGAATTGCCCCAAACTCCTAGAAAAGCCTTGTCAAATAGGTGAACTTGAGCGCCGAAATGTTTTAAAATACGGCCCTCCGGTGCACCCTTCATGCGCACCAGAGTACAACGTTGCCAGATTGTCGTCCTCAGCCTCATATATACCGACTTCCAGCCCTAAAACTGTCTCCTGGGCCCCAATAACAAGATTCATTTATAGTTATCATTAAAATAGTGAATTCTTGATGTTTCTTGGCAATAGTTAGGCATCAGAAACCGGTAAATACAATGCTCTGAGTGCGATAATGTGGCAGAGGTGTGAGAGTAGGCTATGCGGGAAGCGCGGCGGGGAGGGGACGGTCGTTAACTGCTGATATAATTAGACTATACACAAATCAGAATACACACACTAACCTATACATACCCATCCATATAGATAGACTGAGATAATGTCATGACCAAAAGCAATAATGAAGGCATACACCCTCAAGGACAAAGGAAGGAGTCTAAGAAGCGTTGCAGAATTCAGGGCACAGCGTCACTCAGGAGAGGCTTCCAGATACCACAAGGATGCTACAGGGAAATATGACGTTTAAATATGTATAAAAACGCATTTCCCTATACTTACTAATTCTACAACATGAAAACTGCGCAATGGAAATAATAAATGATAAAATGGTGAGTGGATGTTAGAAGAAAAATCGATATTGATGCTTGAACTGGGAAATGATCAGGAGTGTTGGCAACTGTTAACCAATCAACGTGTTCTGCTTGTTCGCGGGTGTCACGTGATATGCCATGAAGGAGTGACGGTCAGCCTACCTCCACGGAAGAGACAGGTAAGTATGAGTGTAAGTATTCCAAAAACCAGACCTGTAAGTGTGTGTAAAGTGTTCTAAGAGCAGCAGCAGGAAGATGTCAAACCGAGCCGAGGCAGACGTGTCAAACTGGCAACGCAGCACTCATGGCTCCGTCCCCGTGAAATCGGAACTTCAATGAATCCTTCGCTGCCCTTTGATGCCGAAGTTACAGCGACTGTCATTCGTTTTGGCCAAACACCCCGTAATCAGCGGAGTTACGACGTGGGGCCAGGCTTGAGAGGAGCGTGCCCGGAGACAGTATGGAGGGAGGATTATGGAAGAGTTTATCGGTTCGTGACTCGGTGTTTCGAACGGTCAGAGGGAAATAAACCATTGTGTGTGGGTCTCTCAAGCTCAGTCGCGGTAGATAGTTTGAAGTGAGTGCGTATTTCTCTACACCGGGGCGTCTGAATGGCCGCCGGGACCGCTGTGAGGGTGATGTGGATACTGTCGCTGAAAAGGGTAATGTGTTTGTGTGTTTTTCCGTTTAAATATATCTTTTAAGTGCCTTAGTTTGATTGCATCGTAGTGGAGGCACTGCTCAGGGGTATTCGAGTGTTGCAATACCTCGTGATTATAAGTTGTTTGTTGTTATGTCAGAAAAGATAAAATATAAAGAAAACCATAACATTACAGTTTAGCAGGTATCTCTTTGCCACAATCACCGTCACTTCACTGCATACGAAGCTGACCATTGCGTAGTAAAAAGTAACTAAATACTTAACACTTAACATGCTCTCTTAAATCGTCATCAGCTGCCATGATGTATCACAGGTTAGTCAATTATTATCTTTGGGTTGTATGTGAAACGGAGAACAGGATGACGAAGAGTATGCATGGCTTTCGTTCTTCTAACTAACTAATGGGGAGTATACGCTAGGGGGTGCGTTGCTTCACTCACTCGCCGCTTTCCCCCCCCCCCCCCTCCCCCCCGAGCAAGCCTCCCTGCAGCTTTCCTTACCATTCCTATTTCTGGTGGTTATTTTGTTATTTTAGTGTCAAGAAGTGCTCTAGTTTCCTGTGCATTGATCGTCACACATGCTAACTATAACTATACGATGGAATGAGCGAAAACCACAGTCAGAAAAGACACGGTAACTTTTTAAATGTTCGAAAATACTGATTAGGCTATACACATCAACTAAGTAAAAATCAAATGTATCCCCGCTGCCGTGCCCACAACACACGCGTAGCAACAAAGAATTTCAACAAGCAGTACGTTTTGCTTTAGTTCCAGAAAGACACGGTAACTTTTTAAATGCTCGAAAATACTTATTAGGCTATACAGATCATCTAAGTAAAAATCAAATGTTTCCCCGCTGCCGTGCCCACAACACACGCGTAGCAACAGAGAATTTCAACAAGCAGTACGTTTTGCTTAGTTCCAGAAAGACACGGTAACTTTTTAAATGCTCGAAAATACTGATTAGGCTATACAGATCATCTAAGTAAAAATCAAATATCTCCCCGCTGCCGTGCCCACAACACACGCGTAGCAACAAAGAATTTCAACAAGCAGTACATTTTGCTTTAGTTCGTTCATAATCCATTGGTTGCGTTGTGTAAGCTGCTGAAATTATTACCGAACTATTTTGAAGCGAAGGTTTTTTTTTTCCATGTGCATTCTTTTCGTCTATCTACGCCGTGAACCGCGCGAGATGAGCCTGCATGTGGGTTGCCTACATTCCGTATTTGTTAACTAGTTTTTTTTGGGGGGGGGTGATTTAATTATTTTGTTTTTTTCATTACTGTATTCCTGTTATTGTTACCTTGTTACTTGTTTACTTGTTACCTGTGTACCTGTTATTTTTTCTACCTATTTATTTGTTATCTTGTTTACCTTCGATCCTCATGCTGCTGTAATATATAATGCATTGATGTGTGTGTGTGTGTGTGTGTGTGTGTGTGTGAGAGAGAGAGAGAGAGAGAGAGTACTGGCTCCCTTGTTATTGTTGTTATGGAAGTACTGCCGAGTGTCTTCTCCTGATGCTGCTCATTCTTGTAGTCTAGTGTTATATTTGACAAACGTGGTCTTGAATACTCTTAATTCTGTCACACGCTTCCATTTTGCTATCTAACTGCATGAAAGAATATTGAGAATGATAAACATACGTATAATTGGTCTGGGAGAGAGACAGTGTGTGAGGGGGGAGGGGGGAAGGGAGGGTGCCCACGCGAAGGGAGCGTTGGGGGAGGGAGGTGATGCGAGGAGGGGGGAGTGGGGTGGTGATGGGAGGTGGGTGGAGTGGGGCGTGATGGGAGGTGGGGGGAATTTTGGTGATGCGTATATTAACTGGTATACGCGTCACAAAAATCCCCCCCCCATCCCATCCCCCCACCTCCCATTCCCCTTTCTCCCCCCATCTCCCGTCACGCCTCACTCTTCCTTACCAAGTTATGTCGGTCTTATGGTTTCAATTTATCCACGGCAAGTCCAGGCATATTGAACCAGATGTTTTGAAGGTGCTCCATTGAAAGCATAAGACCGATATAACTTGGTAAGGAAGAGTGCTTTGAAGTGAGTTTGGGGGGTGGGGGGGCTAAAGAAAGAGTTTAAAGTGAGCTTTGTTGGGTCATACTTAGAGTAGATGAGTACAAGTCACGGTAGTTATCTAAATCACTCATCATTTGCATGTAGAACTTAACATTAGGCTGTGTACAAGAAGTTCATGGGTGGAAGAGATTGATGAGACTTACAAAGAGGTGTCGAGAATACAAAAGAGATAAAGGTAAAGTTGAAAGCATGTTATCGAGAATGCAGAAGATATGAAGGTAAAGTTGAAAGCATGTTATCGAGAATACAGAAGATATGAAGGTATAGATGAAAGCATGTTATCGAGAATACAGAAGAGATGAAGGTATAGATGAAAGCATGTTATCGAGAATACAGAAGAGATGAAGGTATAGATGAAAGCATGTTATCGAGAATACAGAAGAGATGAAGGTAAAGTTGAAAGCATGTTATCGAGAATACAGAAGAGATGAAGGTATAGATGAAAGCATGTTATCGAGAATACAGAAGAGATGAAGGTAAAGTTGAGGGCATGTTATCGAGAATACAGAAGATAAGAAGGTAAAGTTGAAAGCATGTTATCGAGAATACAGAAGATAAGAAGGTAAAGTTGAGGGCATTTGTTAAAGCTGCGCGTGGCCTCAGTGTTCATCTCCGTCACATGGGCCCCAGGATGAATATATAAACGTGTGATACTGTGGGGGTGAGTGAGGAGGTATGGGTGTTAGGGTGAGCTAGCTGGGTGGGGGAGTAGGATGTCGTTAAGTGAGGACACACACACACACACACACACACACACACACACACACACACACACACACACTCACAGCAGCCAACGCTATTTTGTAAACTGTTTTTGTTGATGCGACTTTCACAGAATTCGTCCCGTTCATATAAGTCGCCAGTGAGTGTTGCGTTGTGTTGTGTTGCGTTGAGCTGTGCTGTGATGGCGGGGAGAGAGAGAGAGAGATTACCTTTTTTACTGCTCTTGCACACACACACACACACACACACACACACACACACACACACACACACACACACACATGCTTTTAGGTATTTGTGTGTGTGTGTGTGTGTGTGTGTGTGTGTTGGACTATTGGATTATGTAAAAAAGACAAACAAATAGATAAAAGGGAGAGAGAGAGAGAGAGAGAGAGAGAGAGAGAGAGAGAGAGAGAGAGAGAGAGAGAGAGAGAATTGGCAGGGTAAACTTTTCTGTTCGCTTGATAGGTTCTCGCCCTCTGTGATGGGTTCCTCCTCCTCTTCCCCCTCCTCTTCCCCCTCCTCCTCCTCCTACCTCCTCCTTCCTCCTCCACTTCCACCCGATTGAAATTAAATGCATTTCAGTACTTTTCAAGCTTCAAGAAAGTAACAGCATTCTCTCTCTCTCTCTCTCTCTCTCTCTCTCTCTCTCTCTCTCTCTCTCTCTCTCTCTCTCTCACACACACACACACACACACACACACTCACACTACTTAAATAATAATACACACACATGCCACCACACTTTCACCGTCATCACCTTTACCTGGCCGCCATCAACACCACCAAATAATTCATCAACCCCATCCATCACCACTTCGGCCGGATTACCTTAGCACCACCACCATCACCACTACTACTACTACTACTACTACTACTACTATCATGAACCAACAGACATATCAACACCACTACCAACATCATCTCTTTCACTATCCACATCTTCACCATAATTTCTCTCACGCTTGCAACACCATCACCACCACCACCACCACCACTATTACTCACCATCACTAACACTATCGTATTTCCCACTGCCTTAGAATTAACCTCCATTACCATTACAAACTCCAGTACCACCATCATCACCACCGTTCCATCCATATCACCATTGCCACACGTTCACCATCACCACCCTCGTAAAACACCAGCAACATTCATTCATCACTTCAGTATATCACCACATCATTCTGAAGTCACCACTACCAACAAATTCATCACCACACTTCAGGACAGTCATCACCAACACCCAAGCGATATATCACCACTATAATTTATCACCACATCACATCATCACCACCCTTCAGAGTCACTACTAACACCCAAACAATACATCACCATAGCTCATCACCATTACTCCACCACCACCATCATCACCACCCTTCAGGACAGTCATCACCTATACCCAAGTAATGTATCACCACTATCCACCACTATCACTATCATCACCACCCTTCAGGACAATCAACACCAACATCTCTGCAATACATCATCACTACTTCACCACCACCATCACCACCCTTTAGGATACTCAACATCAATACCCAAACAATACATCACCACTAAAATTCATCACCATTACTTCACCTCCACCACCATCATCACCACGTCATCACCACATACCAGCACCACCACAACACCGCCAGTTCTCCCTCGTCCCAAACCACAATGCAGTAAACCCGTGGCATAAAACTAGCGGAGGGGTAAAATAGGCCTCACATTAAATTTTCATCGTAAAGGAAATACAAAGAGGAATCGAGATATAAGACTTTCATGTGGCTCTCAGATAGTTTTGTGAAGACTCAATAGCACCTGTCAGATGATAATACCTGTGACGAGGGGTTTGGGATGGGCAGGTCAACTCGTTCTTCACGTGTTCCCTCTCTCTCATTTCATCTACTTCTAACGGCCACGAACACAGTGTAAAAGTTTAACATCATCTTTATTACCTATCCCGATGGTTGTGTCAGGATCCGCTTCTCACTTGTATGATTATAACTGCCTGTAACGAGGATTTGGGGCCAGATACGTTAATTTATCGTTCACTTGTTCTCACTAAGCCATTCCATCTACATTATTGGCCACGAGCAGAGTGCAAAGCCTTAACACCACCATTACACAAGATACTTCGTTTTCGCTTTCGTGGTAATAAGATGATGTAATTATGTGATTATATAGCATTTTACGTAGTTCTGCTTTACTTTCGGAGGATAATGTGAATAAGTTAAGTTCTGTGCAGCACGGTTAGTGTTGAAAAAAGGCGCCCACTGTAAGCTTGTTGTTGTAAGCTTGTGAAATTAGTGAACTGTAATGATGTTTTGCTTCACACACACACACACACACACACACACACACACACACACACACACACACACATACACACACCTCCCTGGCATTTTTTCCCTGGTGATGATTTTTCCTGATATTTATTTCCATGGTGGTGTTTTTTCCCTGGTATTTTTTCCATGGTGTTTTTTCCATGGTATTTTTTCCATGGTGGTGTTTTTTCCCTGGTATTTTTTCCATGGTGGTGTTTTTTCCCAGGTATCTTTTCCATGGTGTTTTTCCCTGGTATTTTTTCCATGGTAGTGTTTTTTCCCTGGTATTTTTTCCATGGTGTTTTTTCCCTGGTATTTTTTCCATGGTGGTGTTTTTTCCCTGGTATTTTTTCCATGGTGTTTTTTCCATGGTATTTTTTCCATGGTGGTGTTTTTTCCCTGGTATTTTTTCCATGGTGGTGTTTTTTCCCAGGTATCTTTTCCATGGTGTTTTTTCCCTGGTATTTTTTCCATGGTGGTGTTTTTTCCCTGGTATTTTTTCCATGGTGGTGTTTTTTCCCTGGTATTTTTTCCATGGTGGTGTTTTTTCCCTGGTATTTTTTCCATGGTGGTGTTTTTTCCCAGGTATTTTTTCCTTGGTGGTGTTTTTTCCCTGGTATTTTTTCCATGGTGGTGTTTTTTCCCAGGTATTTTTTCCCTCCTGGTGTTTTTCCCCTGGTATTTTTTCCATGGTGGTGTTTTTTCCCTGGTATTTTTTCCATGGTGTTTTTTCCCAGGTATTTTTCCCTCCTGGTGTTTTTCCCCTGGTATTTTTTTCCATGGTGTTTTTTCCCAGGTATTTTTTCCTTGGTGGTGTTTTTTCCCTGGTATTTTTTCCTTGGTGGTGTTTTTTCCCTGGTATTTTTTCCATGGTGGTGTTTTTTCCCTGGTATTTTTTCCTTGGTGGTGTTTTTTCCCTGGTATTTTTTCCATGGTGGTGTTTTTTCCCAGGTATTTTTTCCCTCCTGGTGTTTTTTCCCAGGTATTTTTTCCCTCCTGGTGTTTTTTCCCAGGTATTTTTTCCCTCCTGGTGTTTTTTCCCAGGTATTTTTTCCCTCCTGGTGTTTTTTCCCAGGTATTATTTCCCTCCTGGTGTTTTTCCCCTGGTATTTTTTTCCATGGTGGTGTTTTTTCCCTGGTATTTTTTCCCTGGTGGTGTTTTTACCCTGGTATTTTTTATCCTTTTTTTTTTCTTTGTTTTTTCCCCGGGCATCTGAAACCATTTATAATTATGCCGGACGGGACGCAAAGGAACCGCTGTAAAGTTCCGCTCATCCGGTGTTTTTTTTTTTTTTTTTCTTGAGTCGTAATTACTTAAGACCACAAATGAGATACTGACATTTAATTACATAAAACAGAGAGATGGATTGTGCCGCGCCGCCAGACTACTACAGCTGAACCCCAGGAGAGAGAGAGAGAGAGAGAGAGAGAGAGAGAGAGAGAGAGAGAGAGAGAGAGAGAGAGTGAGTGAGAGGAATCCCCCGAATAATTTTATATCGTTCCCAAGCCCCATTTTTTTTCATTAGTCTCTCTCTCTCTCTCTCTCTCTCTCTCTCTCTCTCTCTCTCTCTCTCTCTCTCTCTCTCTCGCTCTCTCTCTCTCTCTCTCTCTCGCTTCACAAACCCTCTTACTTTCCCTTCCCTTACTTTTCCTTTCCCTTCCCAAATCCCTTTCCCTTCCCTACTCAAACCCCTTTCCCTTCGATTCCCAAACCCCTTATCTTCCCTTCCCAAACCCCTTATCTTCCCTTCCCAAACCTCTTCCCTTTCCTTCTCAACTCTTCTTACTTTCCCTTCCCTTCCCAAACCCCCATACTTTCCCTTCCCTTACCAATCCCTTCCTTCCTTTCCAACACCTCTTTCCTTCCCTTCCCTTCCCAAACCCCCTGCCCTTTCCCTTCCCCTTCCCTTTCCCTTTCTTTTCCCGTCCCTTTCCCATACTAATCCCTTCCCCTTCCCTTTCCAACACCCCTTTCCTTTCCCTTCCCCTTCCCTTAAATTTCCTTCCCTTCCCTTCCTTTCCCTCTCCTGCCATTTGCCATTAACCCTTCAGAGAGAGAGAGAGAGAGATTGACACACTGCTCCTTCCCCCATCCTGTCAATCATTGTTCTTCAGAGTAAGGTCACGGTAGCCTACTGTATCGGTCACCACAACTTTTTCTTTATTAATAGAGAACTAAACTGCGGGAGGCACACTACAGGGTTTTAGTACTGTAAAGAGACTTGCGAATGGCCCATGAGAGTAATGCAATGAAAGAAAAAAAAAAGTTAGAGAACAACAATGAACACTGCGTAATTACCTCCACCGAAACTCCACGACCTTCCTACTTCTCCTCCTCTTCCTCCTCCTCCTCCTCCTCCTCCTCTTCCTTTCTCTCTCCTCCGTTCGTGTCTCCACAGAACGATAAACACGGAATGAAAACTAAACTTGTGTCCAGATTTGAAGTATCGAGGGTGAAAATAAGTAAATTGATGACGTTAAATAGTAGTAGTAGTAGTAGTAGTAGTAGTAGTAGTAGTGGTAATCGGAGTGTTGTAGTGATATAATGAAAAAAAAATAATGATAAAATATAAAAAAATCACATGAAATACACAATTCTTCTTAATGACTCCGCTTTTCTTGATACGGTAAGAATAAATAAAAATGAAAATCGGTGAAAATAGTAAACAAACACGTGTAAGTAGCATTAGCAGGGACGGCAAATGTTGTAAGTAATCAAGTTTTATTATTGACCGACATGAACAGGACACGTATAGATTAATTTTGCTGCAGTGACCTTGACCCCGTGACCTTGAAGAGGAAGAAGAGCGGTGAGAGAGAGAGAGAGAGAGAGAGAGAGAGAGAGAGAGAGAGAGAGAGAGAGAGAGAGAGAGAGAGAGAGTATAAAATAATATTCTGTGATGTGACGATCAGGTTACCGTTAGGACGAAGAGGGAAAAAAGCTTGATGTCACGTGCCGGATTTACGATAACTTTCATTCTTTTTGTTCATTTATTTTCACTGTTTCATTCTTTTATTCTTTCAGTTATTCTTATTCTTCAGTTCTTTAGTTTTTACTCTTTCATACTTTCATTATTTATTCTTTCATTCTCATTTAATTATTGGTTCGTTCTTTCTTTAATCTATTCATTCATTTTTTCAAACGTTTATTCTTTTATTTTTTCATTTATTCTTTCATTCTTTCGTATATTTATTTTTTTCATTCTTCTCATTCCTTCCTTCATTTGTTTACTCTCATTCTTATATTCTTTCTCTCATACAATCTTCCATTTCTTCAATTCTTTCATCTCCACCCCCACAACCACCACCATGACCACCACCACAACCACCACCAAAACCACCACCACTCTTGTCATTCTCACCGTCCCTGTAACCATCACCACTAGCATGTCACCACCACCATCTTCTTTGTCATCACCACCACCACCTCATGTCACCACCACCCCGCCTCTGTCACACTAACACCTCATCTGTCTCTCTAACTGCTACCCTCCCTGCCAACATCACCACCTTCTCTATCATCACCTCCATCACCCTTGCCACTGTCATCACCACCACTCTCCACTCCATCAATGTCATCACTGCCCTCATTATTGCAACACCTGTCACCATCAATATCACTCCCAGACCCGTCGCCATCATTGCTACCCTCTACTACCGTCATTATCACCCCTGTACTCACTATCACCTTGTCAGTCACTATCACCACACTCGTCACCAGCACCACCGCACTCAATACCAATAACACTATCTGCTACTACGACCAGAAACCTTCCTATCACCACCATCACCTCACGTTTCATCACCATCATCACCACATCTGTCACCTTCACCACCTCCACTCCTGCCGAAGTCAATCCCAAAACCTTACCGCCTCGCCCTCTCCCGTTCCACTCCCTTAATCCCTACCTCCGCCCTCCCTTTCCCCCTGCTTTCCCTCTTTGCGGCCCCCCCCCCCCTCGCACCCTTTTCACCGGCCCCCTTCCACCCCCCGCCGCTCTTCGTGTGGTAATGAGCCGCCACTTCAGAGGATTTTCTTTTCACGTCTCGGAAGATTTTACAAAGTTTATGAAGCCGAGAACGTTTTTTTTTTTTTTTATCCCTCGCGCTCCCTCGTTCTCTCTCTCTCTCTCTCTCTCTCTCTCTCTCGCTCTCTCTCTCTCTCTCTCTCTCTCTCTCTCTCTCTCTGTTTGCCTGTCTGTCTGTCCGTCTGCCTCTATTTCATTAGTGGTCGCATGATCGGTTAGCAACAGCCTACAACACACACACGCACACACACACACACACACACTTCCCCACCCCACCCTACCCTAGCGGCGTGTCCCCACTCCACCCCCTCCCCCAATCAGGCCCTGCGGCGCACCAAACAGCCCTCGCGAACAGGCCGACGAAGAGCCAGTGTCAACAGCGGCCGCCTCCCACACGCGGCCGCCAGGCTCATTGGACTAAACGTTTCGGCAGCGTAAAAGCTTTCTATTAAGCAGCCGTGTTTTTCGTTTTTCGTTTTGTTGTTGCTGTACTTGTTCTTTCATTTCAAACGGGTCCAGTATTTTAGAGGTTTTATTGTAGGATTTTGTTTATCGTGGCGCCAGGGAGGAAAGGCTGACTCTTTTTTGCTTTACGACGGAGATAAAAGACAAGAAACAGCATCAGGCTGATCCTGTAACACCAGGGCGTGCTGTGTGTGTGTGTGTGTGTGTGTGTGTGTGTGTGTGTGTGTGTGTGTGTGTGAGAGAGAGAGAGAGAGAGAGAGAGAGAGAGAGAGAGAGAGAGAGAGAGAGAGAGAGAGAGAGATACATAGTACATACATATATACATACATACATTAATAAGCAAACATTACTTAACTCGAAATTGTTTGATAATATATAAGCGCAACCATCATCATCATCAGCAGCAGCAGCAGCAGCAGCAGCAGCAACCGATAGTACAGTTTCATTGCAGGACAAAGATCTCCCACAACGATTCCATTACATCGGCATGCGCGTGTAGATTCCAGCCTGGTTGTAACGTTCCATACGCGTTTTGATTTCATCACGCCACCTGGTGAATGGCCGCCCCTTGGATCTTTTCATATCAGTTGTTTCCCATTTTGTCACTTTTTCCTTTACCGCTTGTCCTCGCTATTCATTTCTGTTCATCATTCTATTCATTTCTATCGCCTTTATTATGTCGTTCACTCTCGTCTGTTCAATTATCCATTTGCATTTTTTTCATTCATTATTAATTTTACATCACTTGAAACAACTAAAGAGAATAACAAACAGAAAAACAAAAGCCCGTTAAGCGCAGCTCCGTAAAAGCGTCAAAAATTAAGAATATGTAGTATCTCTCCATTCCTATTTGGGCATTTCTCAATCTCCTTCCTAGAGACTTGTCGCGCAAGGTCAGTCAGTGTCTCTGGGCCAGGTGACGTGACGGGCAGAACGCGCTGATTGAGAACCCTTCGCCTTGAGCGCAGCGGTAGACGTCCTTTGAATAATATTACATTCCTTCCCGTAAGAAGAAGGGGCTTCGTGGCGCAGTGGTTAGCACACTCCGCTCACAATCGAGAAAGCCCGGGTTCGATTCCCGGGAGGAGAGGAAAAATTTGGGCGGCTTTTCCGAAACCTTACGCCCCTGTCCACCCAGCAGTGAATGGGTACCAGGTATTAATCGGGGGTTGTGTCCCGTCTCCTGGGATCTGTTACCTTCTCCTATAATTCCTTCCCCTTCTGTCTCTCTCCGGCATATGACCACAGACGTTGCGCCGACTAAACGAAACTTTCCAACTTTCCCATAAGAAGAAAACATCCGAATCACTCTAGTCCAGTCTTATAAGTCTTTATTTAGATTCAAGTGAGCAGTCTTTTATTCTTGACTTGTTAACATGTCTGATTTTTTATTACAACTAAACTCTCCAAAAAAATATCTCCAAATCGAAAAATACTTGGCATTCGTTTCCAATCTTAATTCCTTAACTCCTCCGGTCAAGCTTCATTTTTTTCAGTTGTCGAAGCATGCCGGAAACAGCTTAGATGATGCGGCATCGTCGTGTCTAACTTTTTTTCTTTTGTATTGGGAGTTTACGGTGCGTTTATGAAGTCTTCTAGTCGTTGTTCCATATTTGTTTATACGTAAACTGTTCTTTACATTGGAACTTAATCTCAACGCTTTCTTCGTTTTCATTTTTTGCTGCTTTAAATTATCGAAAGATTTTATCTTCGAAAGATTCTGTCACTTGACTTTTGTCTCTGTCTAGTTATATATTCTTGCTTCTACGTTTTTGTGTTAGTACTTTAGTTTCTGGTGACATTTTAAAACGCTTTTTTTCTGCTTCATCTTTCATTTTCATCAAATTTTCGTTTTATTTTTTTCATTGTCAAGATTTTCTTAAATGTTAATAGATGCCAACCTGTCTTGGATTCTGACTGCGAACTTTCAGATTTTCTATTATGCTGGTTCATTAAGTTTGTAAATGGGTTTCCTACCAAGTTATTCATTTCTTCTATATTTTATCTTGAACTCTAAGCTTTCTGTGATCTTTTCTTTGTGTTCTTTGTTCCGCCTGTTTGTGAGGATGAAGGCAAACTCATCCGTCCTAAAAAGGGAGACTCAAACTTGTCTTTTCGTCACATCGTCGTCAAAGGATTTTTTCCACAATTTTCAGGGAATGATTTTCAGTAAAGTTTACCTGGGTCGGCTTTCTTCCGTTTCTTGATTCCATGCCAGGATTCCCCACCGCTGTTTCTGCATCAACTTATCTCTTAACTTTAGCATTGAAATAATCATAATCACCTCAGAATGATCAGAGCCTACCTTCATAACTGACTGAATATATTAGTAAAACTCATCATCCCCTTCGCTAGAGCTGTTGGGTCATACACTTAAAATTACTTAAGTCTCTATATTTAATGCAGTTTTAATGTTACCGATACCACGTTGTGATTTACACCAAGTAATTTTACTCGTTTATCACTATGCATTTTTCAGTTAATGATCCTACTCAGTGTTCTCCCTCGCTGCCCTCAGACTCGCCTCTCCAGTAAAATCCATGACCGCTCGTAAGCACTTTTCGTTCCTCGCCAAGCCTCCACGCCGCCCTTCAACATTTGATATTCGACAGCTGCTCCGTGAATACTAACAAATCAGCTTCTCTTCTCAAAGTCCGTGTATTGCCTGCGCACTTATTCAGTAATTAACAGCGGTCTGGTCCATTACCCACATTTTTTTGCACTTTGGGGTGATCGCCCCGCCTCCAGGCACCCTATCACTGCCTGGCACTAGGGGCGTTGACTGAAACTTTGTCATTAACAGGAGGGGGACAGCTAGTGCTATTATCATTGTTATCATTGTTGTTATTAATATCAATATCATTATTATTATTATTATTATTATTATTATTATTATTATTATTATTATTGTTATTATCAGCATCATCATCATCCTTATCAGCAGTTCAGAACAAATAGACTCTGGCAATACGTAGAACATGGTTGGAGGAGGAGGAGGGGGGGGGGGGGGAGCTACTTGGGCGACCTGCTGTATTATCCCAAAGCGAGGCGTGTTACTCCTGGCGGCGGGGAGAACACCAGCCCTGCCATCAGCCTCCTCTGCCCGTGTTGATTGATTATGGTAACGGTATGCAAATCAGGAGAGGGAAGGAGGAGGAAGAAACATGAAAACCTGGAAAGACAGGCAACAGTAAGGCTATTGGCTCATTACTAGGTGTTATGATATGCTTGACAGTTACTTTATGCATGTAGAGCAGAAAAAAGTACTTCAGTGTGTACGTTCAGTTTACTCCTGCTGCTACGAGGAGGAGGAGGAGGAGGAGGAGGGGGAGGAGGACTGAGATGGAAGAGGAAGAGGAAAAGGAAGAAGAGGAGCAGGGGGAGGAGGAGGCGGCGGCGGCGAGTGTGGAGGAGGAAAAAACAAAACAATTAAAAGCAATTACTACCACCACCATTACTACTAACACTAATACATATACTACGATAATCAATATTGACGTTAATAGGCTTGTGTATGTTACGAGGGTCCCCAAACTAATTGAATCAGATCACCAGGACGCTAGGGCAGTGCAGGGCGAACTTGACAGGCTGTGTGATTGGGCGGGGAAGGGGCCGATGGAGTTCAATGTCGGGAAGTGTAGCATTTTGAGTGTAGGCAGGAATAATATGTTCTTTTTTTATGTTTTTACTACTACTATTACTACTACTACTACTACTACTACTACTACTACTACTACTACTACTGCTACTACTACCCTTATTACCTCCATGACTACTACTACTATTACTACTGTTACTACTACTATTACCCTTAGTACCTCCATGATTACTACTGCTACTACTATTACAATTACTACTACTACTACTACTACTACTACTGATTTCGCTGTAGGAGAAGATAAAGGGGCAATTGGGAGTTCGAGACACAGAAAAAGAAGCAAAGTCGGGATACGAAGGAAGGGAAATAAAAGAAAGACAATTATTGAAGAAAGGTTAAAAGGAGAACGTAAAGAGGGTGGCCAAGAGGAGGAGGAGGAGGAAAAGAACAATTGTGAAAACTATCAAATTGAATGCGAAAACAATTAATACAAGGAAGCAAGAAACAAACAAGGAAAACAAAAAGGGGACAAAGTGAATGAGAGAAAATGTAAACAAGCCAGGAAAAAGAAAACGGCAAGAGGAAAAGGAAAGAAAAAGAGGAAAATGGGGAAAAACAGAGAGGCAGTGAACGAGTAAAAAAAAAAAAAAAAAGCTCGAATCAACGCAAAAACACATACAAGGGAAGACTGATTTCGGGCGAGAGAAGGAAAAAAAACAGGAATTGCGCACCTCTCTCTCTCTCTCTCTCTCTCTCTCTCTCTCTCTCTCTCTCTCTCTCTCTCTCTCTCTCTCTCTCTCTCTCTCTCTCTCTCTCTCTCTCTCTCTCTCTCTCTCTCTCTCTCTCTCTCTCTCTCTCTCTCTCTCTCTCTCTCTCTCTCATTTTATCTTTTTCTTGTTTGTTCTTTTTTCCTTCCTTTTTTTATTTTCTTCTTTTCCTTTTTCTTTTTCGTTCTTTTTTTCTTTTTCTTTTTTTCTTTTTCTTTTTTTTCTTTTCTATTTTTTTCGTTTTCATTCCCATTTTCTTTCTCTTTTTCTCTTTTTCATTATTTTTCATTCCATCTATTTATCTCTCCCTCAGTCTATCTATCTATCTATCTATCTATCACCCTGACCCTACACACACACACCTAACAGCCCCCTTTGAACAATAACACATTTGCACTTATTGCCACAGATTTACCCTGAGGAGAGAGAGAGAGATGCGAAGTGGAGAGTGGAAGGGAAGTGGAAGGGTTGAGTTTAATTTCTCGAGTCCCCGTGTCCGGCAAAAATGGAAAATAGAAGGGCATACATTTTTATTTCTCGAGTCTGGGTGTTCAGCAAAACCAAGGGGCGGTTAGGGTAGTGGATAGGTAAAGAGGGTAGATGAGGGAGGGTGGTGGGTAAGTAGGGGGGTAGATAGGGTAGAAGGTAGGCAGGGAAGGGAAGTAAGGAAGGGGGCTGGGTAAGGGGTACGGGTGGGTAGGGTAGTGGATAGATAAGGAGGGTAGATGGGAGAGGGTGGTGGGTAAATAGGTAGGCAGGGAAGGGAAGTAAGGAAGGGGGCTGGGTAAGGGGTAGGGGTGGGTAGGGGAGTGGATAGGCAAGGAGGGTAAATGAGTGAGGGTGCTGGGTAAGTAGGTAGGCAGGGAAGGGAAGTAAGGAAGGGGGCTAGGTAAGGGGTAGGGGTGGGTAGGGGCAGTGTGAAGAGATTTAGCTTTTGTTTTCCTCTTCCTGGTAAATGAGATCCTCCATTCTCACTTCACTCTAAAAACGAATCAATGTTGAGAGATTTAGTTAGCTCTTGTTTTTCTCTTCCTTGTAAATGAGACCGTTCATTCTCACTTAACTCTAATAACGAATCAATGTTGAGAGATCTAGCTTTTGTTTTTCTCTTCCTTGTAAATCAGATCCTCCATTCTCACTTAACTCTAAAAACGAATCAATATTGAGAGATCTAGCTTTTGTTTTTCTCTTCCTTGTAAATCAGATCCTCCATTCTCACTTAACTCTAAAAACGAATCAATGTTGAGAGATCTAGCTTTTGTTTTTCTCTTCCTGGTAAATCAGATCCTCCATTCTCACTTAACTCTAATAACGAATCAATGTTGAGAGTTCTAGCTTTTGTTTTTCTCTTCCTGGTAAATGAGATCCTCCATTCTCACTTAACTCTAATAACGAATCAATGTTGAGAGATTTAGTTAGCTTTTGTTTTTCTCTTCCTGGTAAATCAGATCCTCCATTCTCACTTAACTCTAATAACGAATCAATGTTGAGAGATTTAGTTAGCTCTTGTTTTTCTCTTCCTTGTAAATGAGACCGTTCATTCTCACTTAACCCTAAAAACGAATCAATATTGAGAGATCTAGCTTTTGTTTTTCTCTTCCTTGTAAATCAGATCCTCCATTCTCACTTAACTCTAAAAACGAATCAATGTTGAGAGATCTAGCTTTTGTTTTTCTCTTCCTTGTAAATCAGATCCTCCATTCTCACTTAACTCTAAAAACGAATCAACAAATAAAACAGCGACTAAAGGAGAGGTCAGGTTATTGTTACTCTCTACCCTTTTTCCCGCCTCGTTACCCGACTTGGCTATTCACACGTGGTTATCCAGTTTCCTGCGTGATCACTTTTATTTATATACGTGTTTAAATCATCACAAATTCACACTGGATTATTCTCTTACATGGCATTTATGTATTCGTCGTTCCCTTGCTGACATTTTTCCCACTTTTGTCACACATGTAGTAATCGTAGTAAAAGAGGAAAAAAGGAAAAAAACAGGAAAAGAAAAGGGAGAAATAAAATAAGGAGAAAAGGAAAGAGGAGAAGCGAAAAGGGAAAACGAAAAGGAGATATAAAAGGAGGAGGAGGAGAGGTAGAAGAAGGAGGAAGGGAAGGAGAAGAAGGGGAAGGAGAAGGAAAAGAGAGTAGATATCAGTAGTAGTAGTAGTAGTAGTAGTAGTAGTTTTATTATTGTCTATTTCCAAGCCTCCATATACCACCACCAATAACAACAGCAACCCCAAAACCAACAGTAGCAACATGAAGGATTAGTAGCGGCGGTAATGGTTAAGTGACCCCTACAGGCAAAGCTCCCCAAATCCCGAACGCTGAATGCACTTTTAGCGGAACCACGAGAGCCGGCCGGGCGAAGGGCGGCTCGTGTGTATGAGAGGCTTTAAAACCGCCGGTGAGGGAGTAAACCGCAAAGTCCGAACGGTGACGGTAAACACGGTGACAGGACTCAATGAACGTTTTGTGTGGGTGTTGGTGTGAGTGGGGAGGGATTAGGGGGAAGGGACTGCGTGGGTGTGGGTGTAGGTGGGTGGGTGGTTGTGGGTGTTGTGACTGTGTTTGTGTTTATATTTGTGTGTCTGTCTGTCTCTCTGTCTGTCTCTCGTCCTCCCTTGTGTTTATATTTGTGTGTGTCGGTCTGTCTGTCTGTCTGTCTCGGTCTGTCTGTCTGTCGTCCTCCCTTGTACTATAGAGTATGTATTTGATATGTTCAGGGGTTGGAAATTCTACCCATACAACTCACTTGGACGTATTAGAAAATGCTTGTCGCCTCATCAATTTCACCTTACTTCAGTTCCGCCTCATTGTTGCTTTCCTCGTTATCTTTTATCGCTGTTTTCCTCTTCTGAACCTGCCAACTCCATGCCTCTACTCGTCCTGCGGTACTACATAACTCTCCACTCTACCTCACCACTGCGCTGTCCCACTTCGTAATGAAAGAGTTAACCCTAACCATCATTCCTTCACCCATTTCACTGGTAAACTGAAAAATCCTTCGACTCATCACTATGCTCACCACTATGCTATGCAACTTATTAATGAAAGAGTGAAACCATTTTCTTCATTCTTTCATCCTTTTCTCTTGTAAACAAAACGAGTCTTTCCTTGGACTGTATTTCCTCCTTTCTCTGACTTCAATGCTTTCAAGAGGGGAAGTTAAGACACATTTCAAACCTAAATTCATGACTGTTTTTTGGGATCTCCTCTCGTCTTTTAGCAGAAACAGCGTGTTGTGGTAGGGCCCTTTTTTTCAGTTTACCCTTGATCTGGCGCTTTGATGTAAACACACGCACACATGCACGCACACCAACAAACGCTCCCACACACACACACACGCACGCACACACACACATAAAAAACAACATCCGATACCATTTTTTCTCGTTACTTGCGTCCTGTGTGAGACTAGAAAGGCGTAAAATACAATGCATATTCACACAGGTAAAATGTTTTAGTCTGTCTTTGTTATTGTTTTCTGTTCATTCTCTTACCGCTTTTTACCGTTTTCCATCCTAACGCTCGATTCGGTAACCTATAACGACGCCTACCACATCCTCCTCCTCTCCCCCCTATTCGCGTTTGTCCTCCCCTTCCTTCGCATCCTTCTTTTTTTATTTACAGCAGAGGAGACAGTGCAAGGGCGTAAAAGAAAGAAAACAATAATGATAAAAAAAAGAGCTCGCTACTTACTGCTCCTAAATAGAGTAGAGTAGCCAAAAAGAGAAATCCTACGCCTCCTCCTCCTCCTCCTACTACTACTACTACTAATAATAATAATAATAACACTAATACTCATAATTACACTCCTCCTCCTCTTCTTCCTCCTCCTCTTCTCCTTCTACAACTAATCCTCGAACTCCTCTTCCCGATACCGTGATTCAGTGTTAACCGTGATTCCGTAATTCAGTGCTCATCGTGATTCCTCAATTTACTGTTAACCGCGATTCCGTGAATTAGTGTTCACCAAGTGTGTTGTGCAATCTTTATACGCCATCGAGGACTTTAACTGTAGTTGATATTACTTGAAGAGGTTGGACATCGCTCATCGGTAACTTCATCGTCGCTTCACTGCCTAAGCAGACATCAACGTCGCTGTGGAACGCTAAGTGTCATAATCCTACTGCTTCCCGTACCTGTCACAGGGTAACAAAGTAAAGTATTTCAACAACAGCACACACATTGTTTAAACATAAACCCGAGTGATACATTTACACACTTATTATAGCGAGTATTTTATTTATTTTATTACTATAGTAAACGGTCAGATCACAACTCACTGTATTTTCTTGTTCATTACCAATCGTTCCTGAACCCCGCCCTATTTATTTCCAGGGGTATAATTACTCCCGGTACCGCCCGTTAAGTCTGAAATTTTCCGGGATTAGTGAGGTCGGCTAATCTTTTCACCGGCACTCCCTCACCAAGACAGTCAGGTGTTCACACACCAAGACCCAGGTGTTCACACACCCGCCCATATCCCACAGCCACCGAGGGCTTAACGAAGGAAACCACCCGGCACTCCTTAAATAATCCTAATCAACACAGGTATTTCTAATTCTATTTTAATCACCTTCCCTACTCCTCCTCCTCCGCCCAAACCCATATTTCCTCCTCCGCCTCCTCCTTTAACCATTTCCTCCTCCTCTAACTATTTCCTCCTCCTCCTCCTCCTTTGTGCTCCTTTGTGTTCCTTTAACTAAATAAGCCTCTCTACCGTCCAACTAATCACCCCCGCGGGACTCGACCCGACCCCTACCTAACTCCTTCCAGGTGTTCAGTTGAGCTCCTTCCTGGTATTCAGCAAGCCACCCACGCGGTTTCTAAATATATCATAACTAAAGTTTCTTGCTACAGAAAAAAGAAAAGAAAAAAGGAATTGTAACCATGCCCAAATATTTCACTTGCGGTAATTGTTCGCAGAAATTTGCCACGATCCACTTTCAACTCAGCGAGTCTAAATGTAAATATTGTGTCTTGGACTCGCGTATCCAAGCACTTAGCTCGATTAACGATGAGTTGAAACGCTCAAACGTTCTGATATGGGAAGTTGTGACGTCATTCCCCGCCCTTCCTACTCCAGCTTCCTCCACCTCAACCTCAAACTCATATTCTGACGTTCTGACCCAATTACATACCTCCTCCTCCTCCTCTGCCTCGCCTGAACCCGCCTCCATCCTTACTATTCCTTCCGCCCCATCCACCTCCCTTGCTACCTCATCCACTCCCACTCCCTCTTCTCCCTCCACTACCCTTGACTCCTCCCCTATCCTCATCACCACTCCATCTTCCCCTTCCACCTCCAACACGATCTCCTCTGCCTCGCCTCAACCACCCCACTCCTCTGCAACGCTGGAACCCGCCGCCACCCCTACCATTCCTTCTATCCCATCCACCTCCCTTGCTACCTCATCCACTCAAACTCCCTCTTCTCCCTCCAACACCCTTGACTCCTCCCCTATCCTCATCACCACTCCATCTTCCCCTTCCACCTTCAACACGATCTCCTCTGCCACGCCTGAGCCCGCCGCCACCCTTACCATTCATTCTACTCCATCCACCTCCCTTCCTACCCCATCCACCTCCATCCACAGTACCACTCCCCTTTCTCCCGCTCTCCCTTCCTCTCCCTCCAACACCCTTGACTCCTCCCTATCCTCATCACCACTCCATCCTCCACTTCCATCTCCAACACGAACTCAACCTCCGCCTCCTCCTCCACTTCTGATACCACATCTCCCTCCACCCACACCTCACCCTCCACCCTTCCCCAGCCACCCACTACTATCACCACCACCACTTCCAAACCCACCTTAGCCCGCGCTCCCTCTTGTACCTCGCGCCCTTCCAGAAGAAATCACAAGACCATTCTACCAGCTGTCACTTGTACGAACCAGACGCTGTTTCCTGGTATGGGCAAACTAACTACTAGAGTCAATTTAGTTGGAGACAGTGTGGTGAGAGGCCAACTTACGGAGTTTTGCGGTCGGAATACGTTGACACGGCAGCGTTTCTGTATCCCCGAGCCAAACTGGACGATATTGAATCAGCTGTCGATGCAGTTTCAGTAAATGCGAAGGACGACACAGTGTATCTGATCCATGCGGGAACCAACGACCTTCAGTCAACTCAAATGCAGGACCTGTTAGCAAAATACCGTCAAGTCATTCGGAAATACAAGACAAGTCCCTCACATCATCGTCTCTGGAATTCTACCGAGAGTCAATACGTTCGCCGGATACAACAACAGTAAAGCGTACGGCGTCAACACTAGTCTAAAGCAGTTATGTAACGATGAAGGCGTAGGGTTCATGAACGCATGGCATCACTTCAACCAGCGCCCAGATTTGTTTTGGGAGGACGGACTCACTTGAACGAGGTTGGTTCGGCGCGGCTAGGAAGGCTCCTGAACGATGCAGTTGAAAGCTTCTCGCTATTCAAATAACTGTTGGCGAGGGCAAGTCAAAGGCAACCATTGATCAACCGAACCGTAGCGTCGATGCGGCTTGCAAGAAACTGTGTAACCAACGACGCCTCCGACAAGCGAACTCATTCAACACGACGCGGCCAAACCAGTAGTCACATTTCCATTTTGTACACAAATGCACGCAGTCTATTACCAAAAGGACGAAATTAGGGCGTATATTGCAACTGAGAAACCAGATGTGGTAGCCATCACAGAGACTTGGGCCAACTCTGCACATCTAGTATCTGAACTGTCGTTTCCCGGGTACAGCTTCCAAAAAATCGAATGCACAAGAAAGGAGGAGGAGTAATTTGCTACGTAAAAGTACGCTCCCTGCCATAAAAATAGACAAACAGGACGCAGAGAATTACGACTCCGTCTATGTGGAAATAACTGCGAATAATAAGAAACTAACACTTGCGACCGTATACAGGCCTCCAAAACAACAGGCAGCCGATGACACTGCCCTGTACGAAGAGCTTCACTCTTTAACACAAAGTAAAGAAGCAATAATTGGGGACTTTAATTGCCCTAACATTGACTGGGGACAATTGACTGGAGATCAAGAGGGTAACAGGCTTATAGAAATGGTGGAGGATTCGTTCCTCACTCAAGTTGTAACTCAACCAACAAGAGAAAACAATCTGCTGGATCTGGTATTAGTAAGCGACCCCGACCTCATTCGCGACTGTGAAGTTGGTGAAAAATTAACGGTTGCGATCACCACTTAATCCGTTTCAATGTCAACATAAGTCACAAACTCGTAGACAATCCGTCAGTGATACCAGACTACAAAAAGCAAATTTCAACCTAGCCCGTGAGCTGCTTCCTCTGCGACCTGGGACCAACTTTACCTAACCGACAATACAATCGACAACGTGTGGAACAACTTCAAAGATAAGCTTTTGGGAGTAGAAAAGGCTACAGTGCCGACGAAACCCAGGCGAGTAAATGGTGCCGTAGATCCACCGTGGATGACCAGAGAAATAAAAGGGCGGTAAACTTAAAAAGGAATTATAACCTAATGAAAGAGAATGACACGGCCGAAGCCCGTACTCAGTACCACAACAGCCTCAGAGCTTGTCGCACCCTTATTCGGAGTAGTAAACGCAACTGAAAAACAAATAGCGCGTGACATCAAGACAAACTCAAAAAATTCTTCACATACATCAGATCGAAAAGAAAGTAAAATCCAATATTGGTCCCCTGACAGACGAGACTGGAGCTGCAACTCAGGACAGTAAACAGATGGCCAGAATCCTCAACAGTAACTTCGCATCCGTATTCACAGTCGAAAACATCGAAACCATGCCCGAGAACCCTGACCCGCCGAGTGGACTCACGCCCTGAAAATTGACTCAATATGCGACCAAGAAGTGAAAGAGTATTTGGATAAACTCGACACGAACAAGTCAACAGGACCTGACGGTTTGTCCCGCGGTTATTAAAGAGCTTAAACAACAAATACTTCAGCCACTCACTAACATATTCAACCAGTCTGTTCAATTGAAAAAGGTCCCGGAAGACTGGAAGATGGCGAACGTAACACCAATTTTCAAAAGGAGACAAAAGCGTTGCATTAAACTACAGGCCCATAAGTTTGACATCAGTGGCAGGAAAATACTCGAAAAGATTATTAGAGACAAACTTGTTAAGTTTCTAGAAGACAATAATGTAATCTCCGACACCCAGCATGGCTTCAGAAACAAGCGCTCCTGCCTAACGAATTTATTAGACTTCTTCCAAGGTATATATAAGAACTGGGATGCCCACATCCCCAGTGATGTTATATACCTGGACTTTCAGAAAGCCTTCGACAAAGTACCGCACGAGCGACTCCTTAAGAAACTGCACTCGGCGGGCATTGGAGCCAATCTGATCGCGTGGATAAGAGATTGGCTCACCGACAGAAAACAACGAGTACTACTCAACGGACAGCCTTCCGATTGGCTTCCAGTCACTAGTGGAGTGCCTCAAGGGTCAGTGCTGGGACCCATTCTCTTCATCATATATATCAACGACCTCGAAGCAGGACTGAAATCCACAATATCGAAATTTGCTGATGACACCAAGGTGGATGGAAAGGCCCTCACAAAGACCGACTGCGAAATCATTCAGAAAGACCTCAATCACATTATCGAATGGTCGGAAAAATGGCAAATGTCTTTTAATGTTGACAAATGCAAAGTCATGCACATTGGGTCCAGAAATAGTAACCACACATACATCATGAATGGGAGACCTCTGCGGGCGATGCAGGAGGAAAAGGATCTTGGAGTCACTATCAGCAGTGACCTGAAACACGCGAATCACTGTAAAAAAGCATACAACAAAGCCAACACTATGCTCGGGTTCATAGCGAGGAACTTCGAGTGTAAAACGCCAGACGTGATGCTATCCTTGTATAATTCCATGGTAAGACCGCACCTCGAGTATGCAGTACAGTTCTGGTCTCCTAATTACAGAAAGGACATTGATTTACTGGAAAGGATTCAGCGACGCGCCACGAAAATGATACCAACCTTAAGGGCTCAACCGTACGAGGAACGACTCAAGCGACTCAATCTCTTTACATTAGAGAAAAGACGCCTACGAGGAGATATGATTCAAGTCTTCAAGTATCTGAAAAAATTCAATAACGTCGATTACTCCAATTTCTTTGAATTGCAAACCAACCTAAGAACTAGAAATAACGGTTTACCCATTCAGTCTAAGCGATGTAACACAGACATCGGAAGGAGTTTCTTTTCAAACCGAGTCATCCGTCACTGGAACAATCTTCCTTCAGAAGTAGTAAATGCGAATACTATCAACTCCTTCAAATATAGAATCGACCGTCACTTCGCTGCGTCGGGAGTAAACTGAATATTGAGTTGCTTTCATCTGCTCCTCAATATCGAGGTGCTTTCATCTACTCCTCAATGTCGAGGTGCTTTCATCTGCTCCCCAGGCCCCAGGCTGTCGAGCAGATTAAATCACCAAAGCGGGCAACCTCGTAATGAGCCAATAGGCTTTCTGTTGCCTGCGTTTCCATGTTTCCATGTTTCCTCCTACTCTACGTCTTCGCCTTCCTCGACCTCGCCCTCCTCATCCTCGTTCTCCTCCTCTTCTTCCTCCTCGTCCTCGTCTTTGTCCCTGTTCTTCTCCTCCTCCTTTTCACTCCTCGTCCTCCTCCTCCTCGTCCTCGTTTTCATCTTTGTCCCCGTTCTTCTCCTCCTCCTTTTCACTCCTCGTCCTCGTCCTCCTCCTTCTCCTCCTCCTCGCCCAGTAAATCCGCCACCCCAGCACTCCCAAGACCCGCTGTCCACTATTGCTCCCTATCGCACTCTTGGCTATTTCTTTCCCCGAATAAGGAGTGCAACCTCGGTCAGCCTCGCTCGCTCCCACCCCTCCCACCTTTTTCTCTCCCTGGTTTCCGCTCTGCAGTCTCTCCTTCACATGCTGGCCACGACACACACACGCACGCACAAGCACATACACGCACTCACACACGCAGAGACACATACATACACACGCACTCATACCCACACAAGTGCTATTGAAACGCAACTTCTGACTGTAATGCAACAAAGTTTTGCTTAATCGTTGTTTTGTATATCTCTCTCTCTCTCTCTCTCTCTCTCTCTCTCTCTCTCTCTCTCTCTCTCTCTCTCTCTCTCTCTCTCTCTCTCTCTCTCTCTCTCTCTCTCTCTCTCTCTCTCTCTCTCTCTCTCTCTCTCTCTCTCTCTCTCTCTCTCTCTCTCTCTCTCTCTCTCTCTCTCTCTCTCTCTCTCTCTCTCTCTCTCTCTCTCTCTCGCCCGCCATCTGTATCAATATCTCACTGCATAATTCGTTGTTTTCCTCACGCGGTTCGCCTTTTTTTCTCCTCGGCCTTCGTGTTGGGCGGCCGTCGGGGCGGGGCGGGGCGGGGCGGACCGGACCGAGGCACTTGAGTTCGAGTTGAGAGAAGAAAAGAAAAAACAACTGTGTGCCGAGGGGGCGGTCATTGCCTCTCACGCAAGTCCAACTCAGGAGGTTAAAAAGACGCCGACGTGAAACATGAAAAGAAAAACAGAAATAGCCGAGGAAAAAAAAATACATGTACGTCCAGGCGAGGGAGGGGAGATAAGGAGACTTTGGGTTTCTCGACTCGAAAGAAAGGACAAGCAGGGTTTATTCTCGCAGGAAAATGAACAAGGCTGTCTCGGAGGGTCAGGCCAAGCCGCTGTGACTGTAAAATAGTAACGCTCTGAGCCGCACGAACCTGGTTTTTTTTATTCTTTTTTTTTTGCCGCTGACGTAGTTGTGAATTCCACGGCGTTTGTCATGCTTTTTTTTTCCTTTTTTTGTTCACGGTTACCTTGACAACAGCCCCCTGCTACCCCTCTACCCCCCCACCTTTAATTCCTGTGCTTGCCTCCCCCCTCACAGTCTTCTGCCCCCCCCCCCTCCCCCCTCTTCTATACGTTGCCTATCTTACCCTCCTCCTTCCCTCCTCCTCCTACCCCTGCTCTCCGTCTACCCCCACCTTTAATTCCTGTGCTTGCCTCCCCCCTCACAGTCTTCTGCCCCCCCCCCCTCCCCCCTCTTCAATACGTTGCCTATCTTACCCTCCTCCTTCCCCTCCTCCTCCTCCTTCCGCCCCACTACCCCCTGCTCTCCGTCTACCCCCACCTTTAATTCCTGTGCTTGCCTCCCCCCTCACAGTCTTCTACCCCCTCCCCCCTCTTCAATACGTTGCCTATCTTACCCTCCTCCTTCCCCTCCTCCTCCTCCTCCCGCCCCACTACCCCCTGCTCTCCGTCTACCCCCACCTTTAATTCCTGTGCTTGCCTCCCCCCTCACAGTCTTTTACCCCCTCCCCCCTCTTCAATACGTTGCCTATCTTACCCTCCTCCTTCCCCTCCTCCTCCTCCTCCTTCCGCCCCACTACCCCTGCTCTCCGTCTACCCCACCTTTAATTCCTGTGCTTGCCTCCACCTCACAGTCTTCTACCCCTCCCCCTCCCCTCTTCAATACGTTGCCTATCTTACCTCCTCCTTCCCTCCTCCTCCTCCTCCTTCCGCCCCTACCCCTGCTCTCCGTCTACCCCCACCTTTAATTCCTGTGCTTGCCTCCACCCTCACAGTCTTCTACCCCCTCCCCCCTCCCCCCTCTTCAATACGTTGCCTATCTTACCCTCCTCCTTCCCGTCCGCCTCCTTCCGCCCCACTACCCCTGCTCTCCGTCTACCCCACCTTTAATTCCTGTGCTTGCCTCCCCCTCACAGTCTTTTACCCCCCCTCCCCCCTCTTCAATACGTTGCCTATCTTACCCTCCTCCTTCCCCTCCTCCTCCTCCTTCCGCCCCACTACCCCCTGCTCTCCGTCTACCCCCACCTTTAATTCCTGTGCTTGCCTCCCCACTCACAGTCTTCTACCCCCTCCCCCCTCTTCAATACGTTGCCTATCTTACCCTCCTCCTTCCCCTCCTCCTCCTCCTCCTCCTCCTTCCGCCCCACTCCCCGTCATGCATGAGGAATTGCTTTCACAGGAGTCTTTCTTTTACCTTTACCTGTTCACCGGCCAGCGGCAATAACAACGAGAGGCTGCGTGACTCACTCCGCATGAGACACGGGGCCTCCCCTCCCAAGCAGCTCCTCCCCCACACCCTCTGCTCCCTCCCCCTCACTGCTTAGCCCGTACAACAGCCAGTTTTTGCTCTATCTTTTTTTTTATTTTTACGTTTGGCCTGCAGCACCGGCGGACTTTCTTGAAGGAGCCTGTCTGTTAGTGACGCAGGCAAGTTTTATACTAGCGCCATGGTTGCTGTGCTCATGCTGCCTCCCAGAGCTCTACTTGATCCTCTTAAGAAAGTTTAGTTAGGGTTCGAGTTGATAGGTGGTCATAAGGACGGCATGTGCATGGGTTGTCTTCGGCCACTCGCCCTGTAGTCTGAACCCAGCTTCCAGGACACTGCCCCCGCACGCAGGCCACTCAACCACCTTCTCCCCGGCTTTTCCCGAAGTTCTCCACCTCTCCGTCTGGTGTTGGTGTGTTACATTCTGCTCCGGCAAATGCTGTAATTTCATCTTGTTACCTGGTTCTCTGTTTGTCCTGACTTCTACAAATTCTGGGGTGGCCACTCTGTTACCCGCGTTGTCCATCAGTTAATAGTTTCACGCATGATGTGGTCAGCTTTAAGTCCATTTCCTGTTTTGAATCGTCATTAGAATATTTCCAATCTATATCGGCTCCTTATTCCGTGATGATCGCCTTCTGTTTCTTCATGTTACACCCGGCAAATTTCTTTTCCTCGTTCCTCTTTGAATGCTCCTTAAGGGGCTATCACACTGGGCAAATTTTCCGTGGATCTTCAGTCAAACCACGATTTCCGCTGGCGTGGTTCTTATATTTCCGTGGTTTTCTGACGAGTCCACGATCTTCCAAAGCTACGGTAGACTTCACTGAAGGACGACGGTATTACTCACCATCATCATCATCAGCAGTAACAAGAAACAAATGAAAACCACGCTTGCAGAAATCTTGGTTTGACTGAAAATCCTCGGAAAATCTGCCCAGTGTAATAGCCCCTTTAGGTTTCTCAGTAGATGTTTTGTGAGGCGCCAAATTACTGGACCGTACGTTAGGTCTGGAAGGATACACTGATTGTACGCCTTTCTCTGCAGGGGGATCGGCAGGGTGCTATGTATGTTCTCTAAAAGTGCCCCATTACAATCATTATTTCTTTTCCATGGGTTGGATTGGCACTAATTGTCTGTCCTAGATATGTGCATTCCTTTACTCTCTCCAGCGTCTCGTTCTTGATCACCTTTTTTTTTTTGTTGTTGTTGTTCTGCCAACTCCATTGACCTTCGTTTTCTTTTTCTTTTTCTTTTTTTAGACCTTATACGCGTTCTGTGGCGTTCCTCGGTCAATCTTTGTTAGTGATTTTCAGTTCTCATCTACGAATCTGGGGTTGATATTCACCGTCTATTCTGAATGCTTTATTATCCCAAGCTGATTTCTTAAATATCTTCATCTACACAAGCCGTGAATATATCGTGTCACCATTTTTAGCGCGCTCTAAATATTTTCTCAATTTTCTTTCGGTTTTAAAGGCTGCCGTGCTGCCTCTACCTCTTTTTTTTTTTTACAACAAAGGAGGCAGCTCAAGGGCAACAAAAAATGAAAACAATAATAAAAAAAAAGCCCGCTACTCGCTGCTCCTAAAGTAAAGCAAAAGAGGTGACCGAAAGGAATTACTTAACACCTTTATGTACGGCTGACCCCCGCCCTGCCTCCCGAGTGCCTGCGCTCCTGATATTTAATGACGTGGATGTTGTTACCTGTCGGGAAGTATCTACCAGGCATTACCAAACACAGTGCACTTGTCCTCCTGGCTGGCGTGAGTTCAGTGCTGCAGGAACTCGCTCCGCTCCCTCCGCATTAGTATGAAACACAGTACGCTGGGCAGAGCCGGAATAATAATTTTAAATATCTGTTACTCTGATTGACAGGATAGCGGAGCAGAGTGGTAACATATGGATATTTTCAAATCACATAACCGCGCGAGCTCCGCCTCTCATCATTATTTTTATATTGGCACTTTTAACGCTTTCCATTCTTGTGGATATTAATTATCATCATCATTCTTATTCTTATTATTATTATTATTATTATTATTATTATTATTATTATTATTATTATTATTATTACAACTACTACTACTACTACTACTACTACTACTATTATTGTTATTGTTATTATCATCATTATCATTGTTACCATTACCATGACTAACACACCACACGTAGACCCCCCCTCCTCCTCCCCTCACCCCCCCCCCCTCGCCAGCCCCAGACGCCCACACCATCGCCAAACATTTTCACGTTAGTTTCCTCTCCGGCAGCAACATTAATTTCGCCTCGAGCACATTTTGCCGGTTCTTCATATTCTTGATGCTAATTATTTAACTCTTTTGAAATCTCTGACCCAGCAAACTAGACGAAAGCGTTTGTGCTGCGAATTGGCGTAATGAAGGCGTAAACATATATTCATGCCTGCATTACGGCTGCACTAAAACGCTAAGCCGGCCTGTCCTGCGCCATTTGGACTAAACGGTTTTCAAAGTTAAAATCTGTTTTGTGCATTAATAAACACTGACCAAATTATTATCTTTTTCATCGTTTAATGAGGTAATTTTTGGCTTTAATCTATTACTCACGAAGCATGCTGACATTTTACTGGCACTAAAATCTGTCGAAGGCTGAACGAAAATACAAATACGAGATTTTACAAAAAGAAACACGTAAAAGATAAAAGGAAAGAAAACGATAAGAGTGATGAAAGTGGAAAGGGACGAGAGTTGGATAAGCAGCGGTCAAAAGTTGAAGAGGAGAGAAAACCGAAGTAAAGTCTTGGAGGAGGAGGAGGAGGAGGAGGTGATGAAGGAGGAGGAGGAGAAGGAGGAGGAGGAAAAGAAGTAGTAGGAGAAAAAGGAGTAGGAGGAGAATGAGGAGGAGGAAAAGGAGGAGAAGGAAAAGGAGGAGGAGGAGGAGGAGAAAGAGGAAGAGGTGTAGGAAACATGGAAACACTGAAGGACGGGCACCAGGAAGCTTGTTGCCTCATACGCGGTAACCCTCTCTGGTGATTTAATCCTCCCGACAGTCACTTCAAGCCTGTAGAGCAGATCAAAGCCCTTCGGTACGTACATTTTACTTTTCCTTCCTGTCTTTCTATTCCTTCCTTCCTTTCTTTCTTTTTTTGTCTAATTTCTTCATTTTTTATCTCTTCTCCTTCCTTCCATCTCTCTCTCTCTCTCTCTCTCTCTCTCTCTCTCTCTCTCTCTCTCTCTCTCTCTCTCTCTCTCTCTCTCTCTCTCTCTCTCTCTCTCTCTCTCTCTCTCTCTCTCTCTCTCTCTCTCCTATCCCCCTTCCCTTTCTCCTTTTCTTCTCCTTCTTCCTTCAGTTCTTCCCTCTTTCCTCTCCCCTTCCTTTCCATCTCCTTCCCTTTCATAAGAACGTAAGGAGTCTGTACGTTCAATTCACTTATGATGCTACAAACCTAGTACAAAGTAGCGGTCTATTCGATTTTGAAGAGTTGATGGTGTCTGCAATTACTATTTCTCCAAGAAGGTTGTTCCACTAAAGAATGACTCCTTTGAGGAAGAAAGATGTGTGCACTGCATCGCCTCGCTTTAATGGGTAGACGATATTTCGAGTTCTTGGAATAGTTTGCAGCTCGAAAACTTGAAGTGATCGACGTTACTGAGCTTTTTCAGGTACTAGAAAACCTGAATCAAATCTCCTCTTAATCGTCTGTTTTCCAGCGTAAAGAGAAGGAGGAGGAGGAGGAGGAGGAGGAGGAGGAGGAGGAGGAGGAGGAGGAGGAGGAGGGGAACAATAGCAAGAACAAAACGAACAAGAACGAGAAAAGTAGAGCCAGAATAAAAAGAATTAGAAAAAGTCGAACAAGAAGGATAAAAACAAGAAAAAGAAACATGAAAAACAAGAACAGAAGCAGATGAAGATGGCAATGGAAGACAATAAGTACTAAGAGGAAGGAGCAGTAGTCGAATTAAGCAATAAAACAAAACAAAAATAAATAAAAATACTTAAAAAAACAAGACCAGGAAAATAATACGTTGAAAAAAAAACCACGACCGAAATAAGTTCTTGAAAAAAAAAATTGACTACCGTAACATTGCGCCCCCCCCCCCCCCCCCCCACACACACACACACACTAATCCTTCGTCCGCACTGCAGTATTACCACCAATAGCAAAAACAAAAGACTAGAACGAGAAAAGATGAACCAAAAGTGGAAGAACGAGAAAAAGTCTAATAAGAAGAGTAGGAACAAGGAAGGAAAACTCAATAACACACACACACACACACACACACACACACGTCCAGGGTTTACAAAAGAGCATGCAGAAGTCAAGATCACGTAATAATAGTTTCTGGCGAAGGCTGGAGACGGGCTGGTGACAGAGGCGACTATTGCCCGTCACTCAAGGCTTCAAGTTTGACTGGCTAATGTGTGGGTGTGTGCGGAACATTCTCACCCTCGCCAGGAACCAAAAACTATCGTACTTCTCCCGTTGCTTTTGACTGGCATATTTGTGTGGGGAGTGTGTCGCCCTTTTAGCCATGCAGAGAACCATGAACTGCCTTTTTCGACTACGTTTGCCAATTTGCACGCGCTACTCCAATTCGTGCTCATATCGGGATACAAAACCAATTCCCGGAGACGCTGAACTGTGATGTAAAAATGAAACTGTAGAAATGGTTACCGATTTAGATTTCGACAATTCTACCACAAATTTGTCCTCACCTAAATTTTCGAGTGTATCATTTTTTTGACTTGAGTAGTAATTGTGATGATGCGTACAGATTGGCGAACATACTCGAATGATCACTATGAGGCCGATGCGTTCAGTTAATAATCATGCTGTGAAGGCCTCAACATCACTTTACCATTACGAAGTGCAGCGCAGGGAACAAAGTGGGTGGTGGGCTAGGCAATGAGACCACTTTGGGATATCCAGTTGATGATAAAAGGCGTAACTAAAGACTGCATGCACTTTTTACCTTGTCAATTAAACGGAAGTGAACGCAGTCTCTTCCTACCTCACGATTCCTGTGTTTCTTGCTGTTGCTCTCCCGCGAAGGTTATTGTTGAGGGGGAAAAAATCACCCCGCTGGCCTGGAGTCGTATTTGGAAAACCTTTGAATAATTTTACATATCCGATTAGTTTTCCTCTGGGCCTGTACTTTTTAAAGGGAACTGATTCAGTGTTCTCTGTTTTTAACGTTAGTGTTTGTAGCGGAGGAGCTGTGTTGGATGCCTTGCGGGGACACATTTTGAACATCTTAAACACCTCGAACCCCAAGCATCAGGACACCTCTCCTCCCGAAATTGACCTCTCTTTCGGCCACCTCTTTTGATTCTTTTTTTTTTTTTAGGAGCAGCGAGTAGCGGGCTTTTGTATTATTGTTTCCTTTTTTGTGCCCTTGAGCTGTCTCCTTTGTTGTAATAAAAAAAAGAAAAAAAAGCACCCATATCTGACAAGGCTTTAGTAGTATGTCTGTGGAGGAAAGTGACCCGGGGTAGTTAGATGGAGGTGAAGCGCCAGATCAAACCCCTCTTTAGGTCCGGTATCCCTCAGCTTCCACGGGGGCAGACGAGATAAACACAAACGAACTAAGCGTTGAGAGCTGGATGGGAACCCGGGCAAAGGAGGTGGTGTTCGGCTGAGTCCCAAAGTAGTCCCCCCTCACAACGTCTATGGGTAGTTTTATGATCCTGGTGATACGTTGACCCTTTTTCTGTACCATGAACCTAAAAGAACACCCCAGAAGACCCACTCAATCACCTCTTTAGCCTTTGGAATTCGTTGAGGTGAGAGGCTGAAGCATCTGAAATCACCGACCTATTCTGACCATTCTCGTTGTGGGCCGCATAAGAATTTCCGGGTCTGAAATGTGTGTTTGCCGGAGACGAGCAAGGTACTGTAAGCTTTTATATATAACTACAGTAGCAAGTCATCAGTTAGCATTTTGCCTCTATCGTGAAACCAAATTGTCGAGTCCGTTTTGGCGTTGGCTCCCGCGGGTCAATTTCTCCCCTCTGCTCTGCCACACAGTCAAAACACCTATTTTTTCTTCTCATATGTTACTTATAGCTTACATATGAGAGGAAGGGATAGGTGTTGGGACTGTGTGGCAGGGCAGAGGGGAGGAAAGGACCCGCGGGAGCCAACGCCAGACCGGCCTCGACATATTTGGAAGACTCCGTTGTAATTATTGTCTTTTATACTAATATGTGAATTTATTTGACATTTCGTATCCTGAAGGGCGGCCTTTTGCATTTTTCATCCGGTCTGTGTTTTATGAAATTCGCTCGCATTAAATCTTTATTTCTTAGCTAAAGGTCACAGGATGGCTCTGTATAATATGTCACCACATTTTAATTATTCACGCTGACATTATGTAGCTCATTAATGTTGTAGCGTCGCTAATTTACTACCTGTGACAAAATCGTTAACATATCTTCTCTAGACCTCAAAAGATCGGTATTTTAACGAAAACCATAACAATATGCCTGTGTTCAGAGAGAGAGAGAGAGAGAGAGAGAGAGAGAGAGAGAGAGAGAGAGAGAGAGAGAGAGAGAGAGAGAGAGAGAGAGAGACAGAGACAGAGAGAGACAGAGACAGAGAGAGAGAGACGAACAGAGACGGACAGAGACAGAGAGAGAGAGAGGCAGAGGCACAGAGAGAGAGGTCTGTGTGTGCGTTCAGTGATTTTATAAGGGTGGAGTAACACAGTAAGTCTTTTAGTTATACCATCTTCAGACATTAATAGCCCACTGCACGACAAACGCACTTACCAACCCTCCCCGCCTCTCGCTGTCTGGTGTTAGTGTGGTTGGTATTGTCAGATGCTCCCGCCCTCACACCAACTATTCCCAGAGGCCAAAAAGGAGGTTAATCGAGTTCTAATGAGTGTTCTTTTAGGTTCACGGTACAGAAGAAGGCTCAGACTACCACCAGGGTCATAAAAGTACCCCTGGAAATCCCCTAAACTCCCACGAAAGACTAGTAAATTACGTGATCTTGGGCGCAGAAATGTTTAAAAATATGGCCCACAGTGTACCCCGTCCTGCTCCGGCAACTCTCTAATGTTATATCTCCACCTTATCATCTGCCTCCTCTAACTTCCACTACTCATGGGTTGCCACTTTGTTAATTTTGTTCATCAGTTTTATGTATGAAATGATATACCCAAATCTTATATTACAGACTATCGGTAAATGTCTGTCTCTGTCTGTCTGTCTGTCTGTCTGCCTGTCTGTCTGTCTGTCTCTCTGTCTGTCTGTCTGTCTGTCTGTCTGTCTCTCTGTCTGTCTGTCTGTCTGCCTGTCTGTCTCTCTGTCTGTCTGCCTGTCTGTCTGTCTGCCTGTCTGTCTGTCTGTCTGTCCCTGTTTGTCTATCTGTCTGTCTGTCTGTCTGTCTGTCTGTCTCCACTTCCTTTTTGTGCCCCATTCGCGACTAATGTTCCTTCCTTTTAGTACTTATTGTCTTTCACTGCTATCTTCATCTGCTTCTGCTCTTGTTCTTTGTCTTCGTGTTTTCCTTGTTTCTTTTTCTCGTTCTTATCGTTCTTGTTCGACTTTTTCTAGTTCTTTTTCTTCTGGCTCTACTTTTCTCGTTCTTGTCGCGATTGGCCTGATGACAATGACGCACCTAATGGGAAAACAGTGACGTACTTAATATGATAGATAGTGACGTGTCGATGTGCTGTCAATGACGTGCTCAGTGTGTGAAGCTGATCGACAAGCGACTCCCAGACAACATCCTGTAGCGGAAGTGAGGAGTGTGTCACTGATGACGACGTCTATGTTGCGTCTTTTATTTGATACGTCCTCCAGTCTGTCTGTGTGTGTGTGTGTGTGTGTGTGTGTGAGAGAGAGAGAGAGAGAGAGAGAGAGAGAGAGAGAGAGAGAGAGAGAGAGAGAGAGAGAGAGAGAGAGAGAGAGAGAGAGAGAGAGAGAGAGAGAGTGAGTGAGTGAGTGTGTGTAGACAGACAGATAAACAGAAAGGTCGGTAAACTTTAGAGATGACAGATATATTAGTTACAGAAAGAGAATGTGATACTTAACCATGAGTCCAAAATCTTAACAATTCTTCCTCAAGGTTTACTCATAACGTTTTGCCAAGTATTTTTTAGAAGCGAGCGCTGGACTCCCTGAGAGAATTATCCTCCTCCACGCTCACACAAAGGAAAATATAACGTTATACTCAGAGTTGTATCTTCTTGTTCTGGGAAAGAATAATCTGCTGAGAAAATACAACATCGTAGTCACACATTTGTTTTGGTCAGCGCTGTATTCTTGTTCTGAAAAAAATGTAGCCTACAGTATATCCCTCAGCTGGAAGAACTCGGCTTAATACCCTCCTTTGTTATACATCAGTTATGCTCTCGTGCGCGGGAAAAATAGCAGTCGGTAATTAAAACATTATACTCATTTGTTTTAGATTTGTTTGAGGCTTACGTTCGGAGAGAATATAAAATCTGCTAGAAAAATATGGCCTGATATCCTTATCTTTTTCTTTTTCAAAAATCAGCTAGGAAAAATTAACGTGATATCGCTTACTTTGGCTTTTTTTTTATAATTTCTTGCCCTAAAATTCTGTAGGGAACCAAAACGTTACATATGCATTTGTTTTTTGTTAGTTCTGCCTCCTTGTTCTACGGCGGATCTCGTCAGTAAGTCTTGCGGCAGCTCGGCTTGACCCACTGTGTTATGGACTAAAGTCTGTTCACTTGAGTCCGACCCAAGGTGACAACATAAACCTAAGCGTGTTTGCAAGCTGAGTGCTGATTGGCTGCTGCTATGGCTTCCAAGTTTTCTTTAACCTCTGTTTGTGTTTATCTCACGCAGCACTTTATGCTAATCTGCACTGTGCTTACGAACACGCTTAAGTTTATGTTGTCAGCTTGGGTCAGACTTAAGTGAACAGACTATAGCTCAGCACGTGTGTAAGGCGTCCTTGATGCATCAGGAGCACAGATTCGATTCGATTCCGCTCATTTGGTTGTTTTTATAAGACATCATCGCGATCAGAGGAGACTAAGGGGACGCCCACAAAGCTCGTGACTGAGTAAGTTCATGTATCCTGCTATTAAGTAGTAAGAATATGGATGCAGGAATGGAGTCGTAAAGTGAGCAAGAGGACGCGTCCCCAGGCGTATGCCCCCATCGATTAATAGTTCTTTTTTTTTTAAATAGCGAGTCGGAAGAATGTGGCAGTATATATCGATTTTGTGCAGTTTTACATTTTGTTCAAGAAAGAATTCCCACAAACTTTACTCTCCGACCTTTAAGGCACTTGGATTCTCGGTTCCCTTCAATAATGCAGCAACGAGAGAACCACCCCAAAACCTGCTCATTTTTTATTCTCTAGTCACATTTCCTCTCGGTACGTGACTGCTGTGACTGTTTTAATACTCCATCGTGTCGCCGCCGAATGAAAAGGTTGTGCAATATGTCATGCGAGCTTCTGCGTCTCATTCCAAATTGTTGTCGGTGCTGTCGCAGAAGTTTTGAAAGGTCAACCCGTGTAAATGTCTTCAGTTTTATCCTCCCTGTCTTGTTGAGCGTCACCGGGCGTGTTATCTCCGAGGCTTGTTTATTTGAGTTCGTAAAAGAATCAGAAATATTTAGTGACGAAGATTCCTGTAGTTTCTTTTATCTCAGTATTTTCCTCTTTTTCTCGGATGTGATGAGTTTGTTTACGGAGTCGTATTCTCGCTCAAAGGTCGAGAGTGTGAGAGAGAGAGAGAGAGAGAGAGAGAGAGAGAGAGAGAGAGAGAGAGAGAGAGAGAGAGAGAGAGAGAGAGAGAGAGAAAGAGAGAGAGAGAGAGAGAATAACGCGAGCAGAGGATAAAGAGAATAGAGAATAAGGAGAACAAGGGAAAAAGAGAATAAAGAGAACAGACAATAAAGAGAAAAGGAAAAGGGAAAAACGGAAAAATGAGAAAAGAGAAAGAAGAAAGAAAGTAATGAGAGAAAGAGAAAAAAAGAAAGAGAAAAGGAGAAAAGTGAAGCGAGCGGGACACAAGACAGATAAACAGACAGACAAAGATACAGACAGACAAAGATACAGACAGACAAATATACAGACAGACAAATATACAGACAGACAAAGATACAGACAGACAAAGATACAGACAGACAAATATACAGACAGACAAAGATACAGACAGACAAAGATACAGACAGACAAATATACAGACAGACAAATATACAGACAGACAAATATAATGACAGACAAATATAATGACAGACAAATATACAGACAGACAAAGATACAGACAGACAAACACCCAGACAGACAAATATACAGACAGACAAATATACAGACAGACAAAGATACAGACAGACAAAGATACAGACAGACAAATATACAGACAGACAAAGATACAGACAGACAAAGATACAGACAGACAAAGATACAGACAGACAAAGATACAGACAGACAAACACCCAGACAGACAAATATACAGACAGACAAATATACAGACAGACAAATATACAGACAGACAAAGATACAGACAGACAAATATACAGACGGACAAAGATACAGACAGACAAAGATACAGACAGACAAATATACAGACAGACAAAGATACAGACAGACAAATATACAGACAGACAAAGATACAGACAGACAAATATACAGACAAATATACAGACAGACAAAGATACAGACAGACAAACACCCAGACAGACAAAGATACAGACAGACAAACACCCAGACAGACAAAGATACAGACAGACAAACACCCAGACAGAGACAATTAGAGACAGAGACAGAGACAAACAGGAAGCCCACTCTTGGTTGATAAGGAGCACTGAGTCACACTGGCCAGACGCGTGTTCAGACGTTCAACAATACAACCTACACGTTTGGCTCCTGTAAGACTCTCGTTGTGGGAAATGTTTCGTTAGTTCGTGTTCTTCGTTTCACTGTAGCGAGAAGGCCAATCACCAACCCACTCTCTCTTTCTTCACGTTTTTATTTATTTTTTTTTATTTTTATCTTTGGTATTTTTCGGCCTCTGTTGTTCTCTTTATAGGGTCAGGGTGTTGCGGGTATTTCTGTTTGTGTGTGTGTTGTGTGTGTGTGTGTGTGTGTGTGTGTGTGTGTGTGTGTGTGTGTGTGTGTAGTTCATTCTCCGTTTTCGTTATCATAAAAAGGTACGTCCGTTAAACACACACACACACACACACACACACACACACACACACACACTCTCTCTCTCTCTCTCTCTCTCTCTCTCTCTCTCTCTCATTGTACCTCCACCACCACCACCACCACCAAAGGGCATCAACATCGCTACGTCACCCCACATACTCCCACCACAAGCACGCCGGGGGTATACAAACAAGGTGGCCGATAAACAATAACTACACCAGAACAATTAACGAACCTACACCACACAACTGTACACTTCTAGGGCCATATTATTAACCTTCCCTGAGCTCACCACTAAGCTACTTTGGTATGGTCAGAGCATCACCCATTGAAGTCAGAGAAGTCAGACTCAACGCTTTCTATTATGATTACAAAAAAAAAATGCGTTTGCTACACTGGAAAACATATAGCTTGTTATTTGTTTAACCCGTGACCTGAATATAAGGTTAACAGATGTCATTACCATGCAACAACAGAAAAATGGTAATATATTCCCTCTTTTTTAACAAGGTCAGACAGTATTGTACAGTGATGAAATCTTTTATCGATTCTCCTTGGATGCTAATCAGTTAAGAAACGCTTGCCTAATAAACGGAAGAAAATCTCGTCTTAAATAGCAACAGGCGGTGGTAGTAACAGTTCCCAGGCAGCAGCCCATGAGATTACCGAATAAAGAGTCCAATAAAATTACTACGTCAAATAAACCTCCAAGGCGTCACCGGACCGGAATTCTCACGCTACTGTACCTTTACGGGCGTCTCCGGAGGCTGCCGAGGATGTGCTGGCATGGGGGGGATGTGGCGGTGCTTCTCGGCCCGGCGATGCTCTCTGCGCCTGCTGAAGTTAGTCACATGCAAAGGTTCAACTGAATAACAAAAGTCAGTCGATAAGCGCGTACAGACTTCAGTGGTTATGTTAATGATAATCCGTTCTTAGTGAAATAATATATACTAAGTGCAATATCGTCGCCGTCACTTGGTTTTCCCTTTTATCCTCCTTTCCCTCCGCCTCCACATCCGTCTCCGCCTTCGCTTCCCCTCCTCCTCCTCCTCCTCCTCCTCCACGTCATTTCCTTTTTACTCTTTCTCATCGTTTTTCTTCTCTTTTCCTCGCCACTTGCTTCGCGCGTCACATTCGCGGGACTATGTAAGAAAATAAGAAGCACGTGGTCCAGAAGGCGGAGGAATGGAGGAAGGCCGAGTAGTGGGAATTAAAGAGGAAGGGAGTGCGGGCGGCTTAGGACGAGAGGGTAAAAGAAATACGAACGGACATTACTGGAAAGGAGAAAATAGAAATACTCGGCGCTTATTTTTGCGACCTAGCATCATGAAAATCGAAGCAAAACAAAGGAGTGACGGAACCAAAGGCGTTTCAAGGCCCTGTTTTTTTGTCGCTCTTTTCTTTTTCTTTTAGTCCAGTGGAAGGGACTGGCAGGCGGGAGGCACTTGGGCGAGCCACGAGGAGAAATAACGAGCGTGGTAATGTGGGACTTGTGTGGCGGTTCTGGCATTGCCGGGCCGACAGGGCCACATAAACCAGGGAGAACTTGACGGCTGGCTGTAATGAGCGGCCCAACCACCACCTACGTCTCCCTGCTGCCTCTTGTTGCTTCCCGCGCCCGCCGCACCACCGCTCCCGCCGGCTCCGTCCCCTTGAACCAGGCCCCGCACCCCGCATCTTCTCTCCTCGCCGGCCCCTCGTGGCGGTGTAGGGGCGCGGGTCGTCGAGGGAGGCGCCGCAACGGAGTGTTCCTGGTCCGTATTCGTAGACGCTTTCGCCTCTAACAGTAACAATTTCCAAAGGCCGCAAAGGAGAGGAGTCACGTTCTCATGAGTGTTTTTTTCACGTCCAAGGAGCAGAAGCCTTGTCAAACTATCATTAGACTCATAAAACTATCCATGGAAATACCCGAAACTCTACGAAAGCCTTTTATCAAATTAGTCGGTGTGTGTGTGTGTGTGTGTGTGTGTGTGTGTGTGTGTGTGTGTGTGTGTGTGTGTGTGTGTTTGTTTTCACGTCCAAGGAGCAGAAGCCTTGTCAAACTATCATTAGACTCATAAAACTATCCATGGAAGTACCCGAAACTCTAAGACAGACTTTTATCAAATTAGTCGGTGTGTGTGTGTGTGTGTGTGTGTGTGTGTGTGTGTGTGTGTGTGTGTGTGTGTGTTTTCACGTCCAATGAGCAGAAGCCTTGTCAAACTATCATTAGACTCATAAAACTATCCATGGAAGTACCCGAAACGTCTACGAAAGCCTTTTATCAGATTAGTCAGTGTGTGTGTGTGTGTGTGTGTGTGTGTGTGTGTGTGTGTGTGTGTGTGTGTGTGTGTGTGTGTGTTTCACGTCCATGTAGCAGAAGCCTTGTCAAACTATCATTAGACTCATAAAACTATCCATGGAAGTACCCGAAACGTCTACGAAAGTCTTATCAAACTAGTCGCTGTGTGTGTGTGTGTGTGTGTGTGTGTGTGTGTGTGTGTGTGTGTGTAAGCCCCGAAATGTTTGATAATTATGGGGCCTTGTGTTTCGCGGGGGCCTTGGTGGAAGCGAAGAGTAATACAGATGGCAGTAACGAGCTGGACATATTTCTCAGGCCTGTCCGGGAATGTGTTTTTGGCCCGCCTCCTCGGTGCTGCGTGACGGTGATTCGTTCTATGCCAAATTTTAAGTGAAAGTCGGAGACGTGTTTCCGCTTACTTTTGTGGATAGTGACACGGAACACATTACTGGGTTATTGTGTCACCAGATGTCCCATGACCGTCTAGGGGCTTCGTTGTGCAGTGGGCGGAGTGGAAAAATTTGGGCGGCTTTTCCGATGCCCTACGCCCCTGTCCACCCAGCAGTGAATGGGTACCAGGTATTAATCGGGGGTTGTGTCCCGTCTCCTGGGATCTGTTTCCTTCTCCTATAATTCCTTCCCCTTCTGTCTCTCTCCGGCATATGACCACAGATGTTGCGCCGACTAAACGAAACTTTCCAACTTTCCCATGACAGTCTGCTGGTTTATCTTTAACAGACACTGAATGTAAGGTGGTAATATATATCAGTAATGTATATATAGACTTAATTAATCATGTCTGTACTGGCGTTATAAATACTGAACGATGATACTACACAAGTTTGAAAATGTAGCTACTTTATGAAGTGAATATATTTATACTGACCATTTAAGTATAGCCTACCCTTGGAAATTCGTGAACCTTTGCGCTTATAACTAACTACTCATACAAAATAAACTGATTTACTGATTGGCTGACTAACGGGATGACATAGACTGATATAGATGAATAGTTAGATAGATAGATAGATAGATAAACTGATTGGGTGACAATGAAGGAACGAACAAACAAGATAAGAAGGAAGTAAGATAGGGAGGTTAGGGGTAGGAAAATGAAGAGAGAGAAACGATCCTTGCAAGTATGATGTGAAAGACTTAGTGAGGAGCGAAGCAAGGGAGGAAGAGATGGACAGACTGAAGGGACAAAAGAAGTACCGCACAGCAAGTAAGAGAAGAATATAAAAAGGAAAAGAGAAAGGGAAAAGAAAAAAACATAAAGGAAATAGTAGTGTAGGAATGAGGAAACATGGAGAGGAGGAAATAGAGGATGAACAGCAGAATGTTAAAAGAAAAAGAAAAGAAAAAAAGAGACATGAGATCAAGAAATGACGGAGTAAGGAGACGAACAAACACGGAAAGTAAGATTAGGTGGAAAATAAATAAAAGGAAAAGATTAGATGAAGGAAAGAGAAATAGAAGTATGGGCCGAAGACCAAAATAAGAGGAAAATAAGAGAAAACTTGTGATAAATGAGTAAGGGAAGGAGCAAAAGAAGAAAGAAAATAGGAGGAAAAGAAAGGGGAAAATTGCGATGAAGGAATAAAAGACTGTAGAAAGGAGGAAATAAAGAGTGAAGGAAAGAATACGAGGAAGAAAAGATGACGAACCTGGAAAAAAATGAAGTTGAAGAATAAGGAAATGAGAGAGAAGGAGCAAGAAATATAGGAAGGAGAAGAGATTAGGAAGGAAAGTAAAGACAGAAACGAGGTGAAGAAGAGAGAGAATAAAGAAACTCATGAGGAAAAAGATAAGACGAAGGAGAAAAAAATACGTGATTAGGCAAAAAAAATGGAGACAAAACAGAGGTCGAGAAATGAGAGGGTTAAGAAAATGAGGAAAAATACTGAAAAGGCAAAGAAAATAAGGACACCGGGAAACATCGAAGGAATATCCAATTAGAAAAAAGATTATAGGACAGAAGAGGAACAAGGCAGGATGATAAATGACGTGAATAAGTGAAGGAATGAGGGAAGAAGCTCACGAGGGAGGAAGGTTGATAGGAAAAGAAACGACACGAAGGAAGAGGAAGAAATGAGGTGGAGGAGAGAGTAAATGAGAGAGAGAGAGAGCATGAAAGAGGAGGGAGATTAAGAGAGGAAAAAGGAGGCGGAGAGACTTAACAGCAGGGGAAGAAATTTGATGAAGGACAGAGGGGATAAGGGAAGGATATCATATTGGAGAAAGGTAAATGGGAAAGGAAAGGAGAAGGAGAGACTTAACAGCAGGGGAAGGAATTTGATGAAGGACAGAAGGGATAAGGGAAGGATATCATATTGGAGAAAGGTAAATGGGAAGGGAAACGAGGGAAACAAGCCGATGAGAGATGAGTTTTATGGACGGGCGAATGATGAAATTTGAAGAGTGGAAAGATATGCAGGAAGATGGACATTAATTCAGAAACTTCACTTACGAGTTTCAAAATGGAGAAAAATGAAGAGAAACAAAAAAAGAACACTAAATTTATAAATGTTGAACGTGATGACAAAGAGATGAAGGAAGATAAAAGAGACATTGCTTCAGAAACTTCACTTACGAGTTTCAAAATGGAGAAAAATGAAGAGAAACAAAAAAAGAACACTAAATTTAAAAATGTTGAAAGTGATGACAAAGAGATAAAGGAAGATAAAAAAGACATTGCTTCAGAAACTTCACTTACGAGTTTCAAAATGGAGAAAAATGAAGAGAAACAAAAAAAGAACACTAATAATATAAATGTTGAAAGTGACGAAAGAGAGAGGAAGGAAAGTGAAAAGAGAGACTGCTTCTGAAACTTCACTTACAAGTTTCAAAATAGATAAAAAGAAGGAAAAAGAAAGAAAAGAACAGTTAGTTATAGGGTGAAGCTTTCTTTCTTAAACATATAGATGACGCAAGAGACGAAAGAAAGGAGGATAAAAGAGACAATGCATCAGAAAATCTACTTAGGAGTTTGAAAAGAAATAAAAAGGAAAAACAAAACAGTGAGGGTGAAACTTTGTGAACTTTATAAATGATGAAAGAGATAGAGGAAGGAAGACAGAAGAGAGACACTGCTTCAGAAACTTTACTTACGAGTTTAAAAAGAAATAAAAAGGAAAATCAAGACAGTGAGGGTGAAACTTTGTGAACTTTATAAATGATGAAAGAGATAGAAGAAGGAAGATAGAAGAGAGACACTGCTTCAGAAACTTTACTTACGAGTTTAAAAAGAAATAAAAAGGAAAATCAAGACAGAGAGGGTGAAACTTTGTGAACTTTATAAATGATGAAAGAGATAGAGGAAGGAAGATAGAAGAGAGACACTGCTTCAGAAACTTTACTTACGAGTTTAAAAAGAAATAAAAAGGAAAATCAAGACAGAGAGGCAGAAACTTTGTGAACTTTATAAATGATGAAAGAGATAGAGGAAGGAAGATAAAAAGAGAGAGACTTCTTCAGAAACTTTACTTACGAGTTTGAAAAGAAATAAAGAAATACTAAACAAAACACTGACAGGGTGAAACTTTGTGAACTAAATAAATGACGAAAGAAACGAAATCGATAAGGAAGAACGATAAAAGAGAGACACTGCTTCAGAAACTTTACTTACGAGTTTAATTAAAAAGAAATAAAAAGGAATTACAAAACAACATATACAGGATGAAACTTTGTAAACTAAATAAATGACGAAAGAAATGAAAGAGATAAAGGAGGAAAGATAAAAGAGAGACGCCGCTCCAGAAACTTTACTTACGAGTTTCAAATGAAATAAAGAAATACAGAACGAAACTTAGACTGGATAAATGAAACGTTTTGAACCATACAAATAAAATTAAAAAAAAGACTAAATAAAGTACCACGAAAACAGTATCAGAGGAGGGGAAAAAAATAAAGATGCACATATATGGAAGTTCTTTTTTTTACGGATAGAATTAAACTTTATTTTTTTACCATATATATGAAAGCGACGATAAATATTACACCACGAAAAAAGTAATAGGGGAAAAAATATTAAAAAATACACATAATCGGGAGTTCTTTATTTTCCTTTTTCTTTTTCTTTTTTTACTTTAATGCAGCGGCCAGCCTCCCAAGACGGGATCGTTATAATAATAAAAAGAAGAAAAAAAAGCTGGCGAAGACAAATATTTACTTCGTCATCATTTTTAAGTCGAGGACAAACGCAGAGAGAGAGAGAGAGAGAGAGAGAGAGAGAGAGAGAGAGAGAGAGAGAGAGAGAGAGAGAGAGAGAGAGAGAGAGAGAGAGAGAGAGAGAGAGAGAGAGAGAGAGAGAAATAAGAAAGTAAACTTGGAATAGAGAGAAAAAGATCAAGAAGAAGAGAGGAAGAAAAAGAAAAGAAAGGAAAAGAAAGAAACGAAGATAAAGAAATAGGGATAGAAAACAAGAAAGAAAGACAAAGAGGAAAAAAAGAGAAAGCGAAAAAGGAAAAACGAGAGAAAAAAAGAAAGAGAAAGTAAGAGAAAGAGAATAAGAGAGAATGATATAGAGAGAAAAGGATGGATGAAGAAGAAAAACAAAAATAGAGAGGAAAAATTTCATGATTCGAAGTAAAGAAGATGAACGTCGGAATAACCGAAAGACGAGGAGAACAAAGGAACAAAGGAATGATTAAAGAAGACAGGAAGTAAAAGACAGGAAGGAAACTAGAAGAAACCGTGAGAAATTACCGGGAAAATGACATCATGAGAGAGAGAGAGAGAGAGAGAGAGAGAGAGAGAGAGAGAGAGAGAGAGAGAGAGAGAGAGAGAGAGAGAGAGAGAGAGAGAGAGAGAGAGAGAGAGAGAGAGAGTAAAGAATGAATGAAGAAGAAAAACGGAGAGAGAGATTCGAAAATGAGAAGAAGAAAAAGGTAAAAGTGACCGAAAGAAGATGAGAGCAAACAAACAAAGGATAAATCAAGAAAATAAGGGAAGGAAATAAGAGATAAAAGGAAATTAGAGAAACCGCCAGAAATTACATGGAAAATGACATCATGAGAGAGAGAGAGAGAGAGAGAGAGAGAGAGAGAGAGAGAGAGAGAGAGAGAGAGAGAGAGAGAGAGAGAGAGAGAGAGAGAGAGAGAGAGAGAGAGAGAGTATGTTAGAGAGTGAGCGAGTAAGCGACTGAGGAAATGAGTATGTGTGTATGTGTGTGTGTGTGTGTGTGTGTGTGTGTGTGTGTGTGTGTGTGTGTGTGTGTGCGTTGGTTTGTGCGTGACAGGTGCCCACTCACGTAAGTAAGTACTCGCGTCACACACACACAAAAAGAAAAAAAGAGAATCATAACCTAATTGTGAGATGATTGCGCGTTTGAACGATGTTAATTCTATTGACTGAAAACGAGAATAAAATTAAATGTCACTGACGAAAAGATATTAAGTAAAACGATCGACAATAAAGAACACACACACACACACACACACACACACACACACACACACACACACACACACACACACACACACACACACACACACACACACACACACACATTCACACACATTCACATTACGAAGTTAGGATTTGATGAGCGAGAGCAAACTGATAACGCTGAAAAAAAACTGAAAGAAAAAAAAACGAAACAAAAAAGGATATGATAATAATTTTATGATGGAAACGAAAACTCTGACAGGAACAAAAATGTGTGACGTTAAGCGCGGCGCCGAGATGAAAGAAAACGGTGGACAGTGTGAACGGGAAAGGAAATTCATGCAGGTTTCGCTTAATGTAAACATGTGCCTTTGTGACGCCGCGAGCAGAAGCCTTGAATGAAAATTACGAATGGCTGCAAAACACACGGAGGGGAGCCAGGCTGGTAAGGGAAGGGCAGCCGCGCCGACGCCGAGGGAGGGAATATGAAGCCAGCTAAGTCGTTTCTGGGAAGTAATTTGCTTTTAAGAAATTGCCTGAAGTGGAGTTAATGTTAGGTGTTTTGTTTGGGAGGAAAGACGCCACTGGGGGGAGTGTTGGGGGCAGGGGAGGAGAAGAAAGGAATGGGAGGGAAGAGACAGACAAATGGGAGAACGGGAGGAAAAGAGACAGACAAACAGTTGGGAGTAAAGGGGACAAACAGACAGATGGGAGAAAAACAGACTAAAGGCATACGAACTTACATATAGACGGTAAACAGATAAACGAAGGCAGGTAAACACAGACAGATAAACAGCAAAAAAATCACACACAGACAAACAAAAGGTAAACAGATAACAAGGGCAGGTAGATGTACAGACAGACACAGACAGACAGACGGAGCAAGAGGAAGAATGGCGCTCACAAAAGACTGACGGACAAGAAGAAAAAGGAGAGAGAGAGAGAGAGAGAGAGAGAGAGAGAGAGAGAGAGAGAGAGAGAGAGAGAGAGAGAGAAATTGAATATTGGAGGGATTTAGAACTAAAAAGTCTTTCGGGGCCTGCTGGGTTGCGTCATCGATCGTTGCCCAACCGTGAGTGGGACAAGAAAGAAAATAAAAACGGGAAAAGAATGAGCGGCTGAGGGAACACATAATTACGGTGATGAATGAGGCAACACACGAAGAACATTTTGCCGAAGTCTCATTTGTATAAGAAATAATTTGCCTTGCAAGTGAAAAATAGCTTCTCCACACACCACTGGGAAGGTTAGGAAGACTATGAGAATGATAGCAATGATACTAACTTACTAAGAGTGCTTGGTAAATTCGATGGCGGGCGATTATAAAAGCAGCATCTGGAGGGACTCAACGTGATCAGTTATTGAACACCAAAACTATGTGTGAAATCGTAAAGTCGTAATTGTAAGCCCTGTGTTTGTTACATTTGAGTCCTTCGTAGGTTTTCTCGTCCGCTTGGCGACGGACGGGCAGCTTCCCGCCTCGCCCACAACAGACAGACGCAGCTGGCCAGACGTCGCTTCGATGCCGTCGATGTCCGGTTGTCTGTACGCTGCCTGGCCTCACCGCGCCGCGATGATGCTCGGGGCTTTCATTAACCATAAAAAAGGGCACTGTTCCACTTGGACTTGGTGTGTATGAAGCCATTGATTAATTTCTGCAAGATTTCCCTTTTTCATACTTGCTATTTTTTTTCTCTTTTCTCTTCTAGGACAAAGGCAATTTACATTCGGGTTTTTTTATTGCTGCTGGCAAAGAATACAAAATAATGCGAGATTTATTGAGTTGCATCAATGTTAATCATCGGTGAGTCCATATGCATAATTATGTCTGAGTTACGTACTTGTTGTCGGCGCACGGCACTCAGTGATTGTGTTGTTGGGCCGCTGCAGCGCCGTCTGTCCCGCGTCTGGCTAGGCTCGCGGCAATGGCCTGGGGGGCGGTGTTGTCAAGGCTCGCCACCGCGGTGAGGCTGGACAACGACCTACGTAGCTGCTCCTCTGGCCGCCCCGCGTGATGGAAACCAGCTGGGCATGGAAGCTGAGTCATAGCCCAGCAACGCCCCGCCAACCCCCGCCCAGCCCTGCACGCCATCGCCTGTGCTCACCAGAGTGGGGTGCGGCTCCCTGCAGCTGGGTAATAAAACTTCATTCCTGAGGGACGTGTCGCCTCCATTTTTTATTAGACTCACTCTTGACCCCCACGAGGCGGTTAGGGTTTGGTAATGTTTCCCTCCACGTGTTGCCGGGTGCCTGGGGGGAGGGGGGAGGCGGAGGTCATGATGGTCAGTGTCTGCAGGTCACCTCAGAGCACACGCCACATCCGCCCCGTGAAGAGTCCAGCATCCTGTCGTGCGTGGGAGACAAAAACACGTCAGCACTAACCATGACTGTTGAAAGATTAAATATTACGAAAACACAACTAATTAAAAGCAACACATCCGACAGCCATCATACATCAGTAGCTTAATATACGTCATTGTGCTTTTTTAGAATTATTGTTCTTTGTAAACTTTATCGAATTTTGTAAGTTTTATCGCATTTCGTAAGCTCTTTCGTTCCTCGTATTTTTTTTCTTATTTTCAATACCTCATCGTACATCATTGCAACGGCGCCAGGGACCCCGTGCCTCTCCGGAAGTGCCAGTATCGGCCGCAGGTGTTCACGAGTGATTCACCGGGTAATCGTAGGTTGTGTCATGCAAACAACGGATTGGCAGGCCGAAATAAAGCAGGTAGCGAAAGAACACGTCTGTAACTACAAGAGGAAGAAAAAACAAGTAAAGACGGAGCAGCAGCGCACGATATGAGCAGGACTCTCCGCCGCCAGCCGGGCGCCGATTGGTTACTTTGAGGGTCCAGACGGCCGAAACCCGAGCGAGGGGAAAACTGTATCCTGGCGAGGCTTGTTGGGAAAAGGATAGAGATTCGTTTTCCAAATCTGTCCATCTTGGTTGCATCACACACACACACACACACACACACACACACACACACACACACACACACACACACACACACACACCTAGCTGAGCTCTTTAGTGTGCCCTACACAGACAAACTCGCTCAGTACGATTCATATAACTGTATACTTTATTGATATGATAGCAGCAGCTTATGTTTAGGTTTTATGATTATAAACTAATCTTACTATTCTCCCATTTGTAAATTATCAATCACTGCCGTTATCAAAATAAAATATATATTATTGTTAGTTGTAATTAATATTGTTGTTATTTTTTTTACAACAAAGGAGACAGCTCAAGGGCACAAAAAAGTAAGCAATAAAAAAAGCCCGCTACTCGCTGCTCCTGGTATTATTAATATTGTTATAGGCATCACCAAGAATATGGTTATATTAATGTTATCAGTTATTTTCCTTATTGCTGGGTCACCCTGACGGCGAGGCGGAGATCGTGCATGACTGAGATTTACGAGTCTCAATATATTGCCACTTTAATTGTATTGCCACTGCTCCCGCTTTTAAAGGACCACGGTACAATTTCGCCGTTTCCGCGCAACTTATCAACCTGTCAATATAGAAAATACAGTGGCGCAGCAAGCTTGCGTGTGTGATTGTTAATGGCCCCGCGTCCTGGCCAGAGTGTGATCACTTGTTTTCCACACTCTGCTGACCGGCTTATTATTTTTGGATTTTTTTATTGTCATAATAATAATAGTAATAATCAATAGTAGTGTATGGTAGTAGTAGTATTACTTTGGCAATATATCTCGCGAGGTTCCTGGCTTTGCAGGGTCCTAGGGGCCCTTGTTATGATAATGCTGTGTTGACGCACGCACGAAATTGAAAGTAAACAGAAAATTCCAGAGCATCGCCACCATATCAGACAGTTTTGTTATCGTACATAAAAAAAAAAATCCGTTCTATCCTGCTTGTCCCATAAGTCAAGCCGTTTAAGATATTCACCTAAAGATGTTCTGATGTCCATTTGGTGGCTCTATGTCAACCTGATTCAGAGATGTTATGACAGTTACGGTAACACAAACAGACGGACAGACAGACGGATACGCAAGGATGTACCTCGCTCACCTCGTAATTAATATTAATATCATTATTTTGATCATTATTATTATAGTGATTTTGCCGTATTATTAATATTACTATATTATTATTTTTACTTTTATTTTTATTATTATTATTATTATTATTATTATTATTATTATTATTATTATTATTATTATTATTATTATTATTATTATCATTATTATTATTATTATTATTATTATTATTATTATTATTATTATTATTATTATTATTATTATTATTATTATTATTATTATTATTATAAAATATTATTATCATGAATTATTATTACTGTTACATTGTGGGAGGAGGGGCAGGCAGTCGTGCGTCCCCTGGTGACGGTGTGCAGTCCTCGGCGGGGCAGGAGGAGGAGGGGAGGGGGGCGTGGGCCACACACACCTCGTGGCATTCACCCGTGGTGATAATTTATTGTTGTCGTCCGCAGATCGTCGTGTAAGACAGCCAGGCGTCGACTCCTTGCCCCGCCAGGTGTGTCAGCGACGGCCGCCGCCAGCCATCTCGTCCCCGGAGCAGGTACAGACGGCAGTGACTTGTTGCCGTAGTTTGTTTTAGATGTGAACGAAGCTTGATGAATTTCAGCAGTCTAACCTTAGCAAGTTATGAATGAGTGCGGATGACCATTTTTCATGCCCTCTGTGACTGTAAGATTGACCCATTATGTGTTACCTCTCGAAAATGTTGCCTACGTGCTGGATTGCCACGCGCAGGTGTGTCTAGGAGTGAAATATCTGAGGTGCTGCCTTTGTCTGGCCGTGTGCTTCAAGCAAGAAATGTGTGCCTTGACGTGAAATACAGAACTCGAGCTACTCACGGGGCCCCGCCTCCAAATCTCTTTTTATCAAGTTTAGCCAAAATTCATGATCTTGAACTATCTTCTTTTCGAGGTCATTCCTGGTGTCATATTGCATCAATTGGAAAAGCGATGTTTCTAAATATCCCTCAGGAACCTTGTCTCTCTCAATTTCCTTCCGTGACGTCGGTCGTTAACATTTCCTTCATCGCCTTGTACATTGCAATCAGATTTCCTCTTTCTCTTCTCTCCTTCAAGGTAGACAAACCCAGTCTTTTCAGCCTCTCATTTGTCATGTCTCGCAATCCATTTTTGTCGCTGCTATCTAAATCTTTTTTTGCAGTGGCGCCCACGCGACTGCTGCATATTCCAGTCTTGGTCGAATCACCGACACGTTCAGCTTCTTGATCATATCCTCTTTCCTGTGTGTGTGTGTGTGTGTGTGTGTGTGTGTGTGTGTGTGTGTGTGTGTGTTTATGGGTGTGTGCGTGCGCGCGTGTGTATGGGTGTGTGGGCAGGGGTGTGTGTGGGTGTGGGTGTGCGTGCACGCGAGGCGTCTTGGTGGATCCCTGCATTCATCCAAGGCTCCCAGATGTGACAAACGCCGCTGAGCCACCTGTGTGCTGGCGGGACTCGGTGAACACTAATCGACGCTCGTGTGTCCGAGGCGATCGCTGACGAGCACTTGTACGGTACAGGAGTGACAGGTTTAGTGAATGTGACATTGCTAAAGTATGTACTAGTAGAGGAGGCGGTGGGTGAATGGCCAGCGTGTGGGCGCTGTGGCCAGGTTCAAGTCCCACTAGCCGCTACAAACTGACAATTTTCAGTCCTCGCCGAGTGGTTTAAAGAGCTACAACAAGCTGCCCTGAAGACCACATATTAACCCGGACTATAGCGAGACTCTCAACACTGGAGCAAAGATGAGTTCCGGGGAAAGGTATGAGCCAAGCAAGACAGTGCCCCTATAAACACTACCGGGGAAAGGTGTGAGCCAAGCAAGACGGTGCCCCTATAAACACTACCGGGGAAAGGTGTGAGCCAAGCAAGACGGTGCCCCTATAAACACTACCGGGAGCCAAGCAAGACGGTGCCCCTATAAACACTACCGGGGAAAGGTATGAGCCAAGCAAGACGGTGCCCCTATAAACACTACCGGGGAAAGGTATGAGCCAAGCAAGACGGTGCCCCTATAAACACTACCGGGGAAAGGTATGAGCCAAGCAAGACGGTGCCCCTATAAACACTACCGGGGAAAGGTGTGAGCCAAGCAAGACGGTGCCCCTATAAACACTACCGGGGAAAGGTATGAACCAAGCAAGACGGTGCCCCTATAAACACTACCCTGCACCACACCATCAAGACAGCCTACCAACGAAAAAAATAAGAAACAGATAAATAAAACAAAAACTGATGATAATTAATGAAAAGAATGGCGAAGAACAGAAGGAATATTAACAAGGAAAATATATTGAAAAAGAAACATATGAACAAGAAGAGCGAGAAAATAAGAACAAGAGAAAAAAAAGAACAAAAAGAAGTAAATGAACACAACTAATATTACCCCAAGTGCCTCGCCCGTCCCACAGTTCCACAGACCCCGCGGCGGCGACTCGTGCTACGCCTTGCCACCCTCGCGTTTAAGAAATCCTAGTCCCGTATTCTCAAACCTTTCAGCACCCCAGCACACATA